>NC_067400.1:273122464-273155454 GCF_016432865.1 Antechinus flavipes
GAGCTGCAAGAAGAAATAGACAGTAAAACTATAATAGTGGGAGATCTCAATCTTGCACTCTCAGAATTAGATAAATCAAACCACAAAATAAATAAGAAAGAAGTCAAAGAGGTAAATAGAATATTAGAAAACTTAGATATGATAGATCTCTGGAGAAAATGTAATGGAGACAGAAAGGAGTACACTTTCTTTTCAGCAGTTCATGGAACCTATACAAAAATTGACCATATATTAGGATATAAAAACCTCAATCTCAAATGCAGTAAGACAGAAATAGTAAATGCTTCCTTTTCAGACCACGATGCAATGAAAATTACATTCAACAAAAACCCAGGGGAAAGTAGACCAAAAAATAATTGGAAACTATATAATCTCATACTAAAGAATGATTGGGTGAAACAGCAAATCATAGACATAATTAATAACTTCATCCAAGAAAAAGTTATAATGAGACATCATACCAAAATGTATGGGATGCAGCCAAAGTGGTAATAAGGGGAAATTTCATATCTCTAGAGGCCTATTTGTATAAAATAGAGAAAGAGAAGGTCAATGAACTGGGCTTGCAACTAAAAATACTAGAAAAGGAACAAATTAAAACCCCCCAATCAAACACTAAACTTGAAATTCAAAAAATAAAAGGAGAGATCAATAAAATTGAAAGTAAAAAAACTATTGAATTAATTAATAAAACTAAGAGTTGGTTCTATGAAAAAACCAACAAAATAGACAAACCCTTAGTAAATCTGATTTAAAAAAGGAAAGAGGAAAATCAAATTGTTAGTCTTAAAGATGAAAAGGGAGAACTCGCCACTAACGAAGAGGAAATTAGAGCAATAATTGGGAGTTACTTTGTCCAACTTTATGCCAATAAATTCGACAACTTAAATGAAATAAAAGAATACCTCCAAAAATATAGCTTGTCCAAACTAACAGAGGAAGAGGTAAATATCCTAAACAGTCCCATCTCAGAAAAAGAAATAGAACAAACTATCAATCAACTCCCTAAGAAAAAATCCCCAGGACCAGATGGATTTACATGTGAATTCTACCAAACATTTAAAAACAATTAACTCCAATGTTATATAAACTATTTGAAAAAATAGGGATTGAAGGAGTCCTACCAAACTCCTTTTATGACACAGATATGGTCCTGATACCTAAACCAGGTAGGCTGAAAACAGAGAAAGAAAATTATAGACCAATCTTCCTAATGAATATTGATGCTACAATCTTAAATAAAATATTAGCAAAAAGATTACAGAAAATTGTCACCAGGATAATACACTATGACCAAGTAGGATTTATACCAGGAATGCAGGGCTGGTTCAATATTAGGAAAACTATTAGCATAATTGACTATATCAATAACCAAACAAACAAAAACCATATGATCACCTCAATAGATGCAGAAAAAGCATTTGATAAAATCCAACATCCATTCCTAATAAAGACACTTGAGAGAATAGCAATAAATGAACTTTTCCTTAAAATAGTCAGGAGCATATATTTAAATCCATCAGTAAGCATCATATGCAATGGGGAAAAACTGGAACCTTTCCCAGTAAGATCTGGAGTGAAGCAAGGTTGCCCACTATCACCATTATTATTTAATATTGTATTAGAAACACTAGCCTCTGCAATAAGAGTCGAGAAAGATATTAATGGAATTAGAGTAGGCAATGAGGAAACCAAACTATCACTCTTTGTAGATGATATGATGGTATACCTAGAGAACCCCAGAGATTCTACCAAAAAGCTATTAGAAATAATTCATAATTTTAGCAAAGTAGCTCGATATAAAATAAATCCCCATAAATCCTCAGCATTTTTATATATCACCAACAAAACCCAACAGCAAGAGATACAAAGAGAAATTCCTTTCAGAGTAACTGTTGATACCATAAAATATTTGGGAATCTATCTACCAAAGGAAAGTCAGGAATTATATGAGCAAAATTACAAAAAGTCTCCACACAAATAAAGTCAGACTTAAATAATTGGAAAAATATTAAGTGCTCTTGGATAGGCCGAGCGAATATAATAAAAAAGACAATATTCCCTAAACTAATCTATTTATTTAGTGCTATACAAATCAGACTTCCAAAAAAATATTTTAATGATCTAGAAAAAATAACAACAAAATTCATATGGAACAATAAAAAGTCGAGAATCTCTTTTTTTTTTTTTAATTTTTTATTTAATAATTACATTATATTGACACTCGTTTCTGTTCCGATTTTTTTCCCCCTCCCTCCCTCCACCTCCTCCCCTAGATGGCAAGCAGTCCTTTATATGTTGGATATGTTGCAGTATATCCTAGATACAATATATGTTTGCAGAACCGAACAGTTCTCTTGTTGTGTAGGGAGAATTGGATTCAGAAGGTATAAATAATCCGGGAAGAAAAACAAAAATGCAGATAGTTTACATTCGTTTCCCAGTGTTCTTTCTTTGGGTGTAGCTGCTTTTGTCCGTCATTTATCAATTGAAACTCAGTTCTCTTTGTCAAAGAAATCCACTTCCATCAAAATATGTCCTCATACAATATCATTGTCGAAGTGTATAATGATCTCCTGGTTCTGCTCATTTCACTTAGCATCAGTTCATGTAAGTCTCGCCAGTCCTCTCTGTATTCATCCTGCTGGTCATTTCTTACAGAACAATAATATTCCATAACATTCATATATCACAATTTACCCAGCCATTCTCCAATTGATGGGCATCCATTCATTTTCCAGTTTCTAGCCACTACAAACAGGGCTGCTACAAACATTTTGGCACATACAGGTCCCTTTCCCTTCTTTAGTATTTCTTTGGGATATAAGCCCAATAGAAACACTGCTGGATCAAAGGGTATGCACAATTTGATAATTTTTTGGCATAATTCCAGATTGCTCTCCAGAATGGTTGGATTCGTTCACAACTCCACCAACAATGCATTAGTGTCCCAGTTTTCCCGCATCCCCTCCAACATTCATCATTATTTTTTCCTGTCATCTTAGCCAATCTGACAGGTGTGTAGTGGTATCTCAGAGTTGTCTTAATTTGCATTTCTCTGATCAATAATGATTTGGAACACTCTTTCATATGAGTGGTAATAGTTTCAATCTCATCCTCTGAAAATTGTCTGTTCATATCCTTTGACCATTTATCAATAGGAGAATGGCTTGATTTCTTATAAATTTGAGTCAGTTCTCTATATATTTTGGAAATGAGGCCTTTATCAGAACCTTTAACTGTGAAAATGTTTTCCCAGTTTGTTGCTTCCCTTCTAATATTGTTTGCATTAGTTTTATTTGTACAAAGGCTTTTTAATTTGATGTAATTGAAATTTTCTATTCTGTGATCAGTAATGGTCTCTAGTTCATCTTTGGTCACAAATTTCTTTCTCCTCCACAAGTCTGAGAGATAAACTATTCTATGTTCCTCTAATTTATTTATAATCTCGTTCTTTATGCCTAGGTCATAGACCCATTTTGATCTTATCTTGGTATATGGTGTTAAGTGTGGGTCCATGCCTAATTTCTGCCATATTAATTTCCAATTATCCCAGCAGTTTTTATCAAATAATGAATTCTTTTCCCAGAAGTTAGGGGCTTTGGGTTTGTCAAACACTAGATTGCTATAATTGACTATTCTGTCTTGTGAGCCTAGCCTTTTACACTGATCCACTAATCTATTTCTTAGCCAATACCAAATGGTTTTGGTGACTGCTGCTTTATAATATAATTTTAGATCAGGTACAGCTAGGTCACCTTCATTTGATTTTTTTTTCATTAATTCCCTTGAGATTCTCGACTTTTTATTGTTCCATATGAATTTTGTTGTTATTTTTTCTAGATCAATAAAATATTTTCTTGGAAGTCTGATTGGTATAGCACTAAATAAATAGATTAGTTTAGGGAGTATTGTCATGTTTATTATGTTCGCTCGGCCGATCCAAGAGCACTTAATATTTTTCCAATTATTTAAGTCTGACTTTATTTGTGTGGAGACTTTTTTATAATTTTGCTCATATAATTCCTGACTTTCCTTTGGTAGATAGATTCCCAAATATTTTATGGTATCAACAGTTATTTTGAATGGAATTTCTCTTTGTATCTCTTGCTGTTGGGTTTTGTTGGTGATGTATAAAAATGCTGAGGATTTATGGGGATTTATTTTGTAGCCAGCTACTTTTTGCTAAAATTATGAATTATTTCCAATAGCTTTTTGGTAGAATCTCTGGGGTTCTCTAGGTATACCATCATATCATCTGCAAAGAGTGATAGTTTGGTTTCCTCATTGCCTACTCTAATTCCTTTTATATCTTTCTCGACTCTTATTGCCGAGGCTAGTGTTTCTAATACGATATTAAATAATAATGGTGATAGTGGGCAACCTTGCTTCACTCCAGATCTTACTGGGAAAGGTTCCAGTTTTTCCCCATTGCATATGATGCTTACTGATGGTTTTAAATATATGCTCCTGACTATTTTAAGGAAAAGTCCATTTATTCCTATGCTCTCAAGTGTTTTTATTAGGAATGGATGTTGGATTTTATCAAATGCTTTTTCTGCATCTATTGAGATGATCATCTGGTTTTTGTTTGTTTGGTTATTGATATAGTCAATTATGCTAATAGTTTTCCTAATATTGAACCAGCCCTGCATTCCTGGTATAAATCCTACTTGGTCATAGTGTATTATCCTGGTGACAATTTTCTGTAATCTTTTTGCTAATATTTTATTTAAGATTGTAGCATCAATATTCATTAGGGAGATTGGTCTATAATTTTCTTTCTCTGTTTTCAGCCTACCTGGTTTAGGTATCAGGACCATATCTGTGTCATAAAAGGAGTTTGGTAGGACTCCTTCAATCCCTATTTTTTCAAATAGTTTATATAACATTGGAGTTAATTGTTCTTTAAATGTTTGGTAGAATTCACATGTAAATCCATCTGGTCCTGGGGATTTTTTCTTAGGGAGTTGATTGATAGTTTGTTCTATTTCTTTTTCTGAGATGGGACTGTTTAGGATATTTACTTCTTCCTCTGTTAGTTTGGGCAAGCTGTATTTTTGGAGGTATTTTTCTATTTCATTTAAGTTGTCGAATTTATTGGCATAAAGTTGGGCAAAGTAACTCCTAATTATTGCTCTAATTTCCTCTTCGTTAGTGGTGAGTTCTCCCTTTTCATTTTTAAGACTAACAATTTGATTTTCCTCTTTCCTTTTTTTAATTAGATTTACTAAGGGTTTGTCTATTTTGTTGGTTTTTTCATAGAACCAACTCTTAGTTTTATTAATCAATTCAATAGTTTTTTTACTTTCAATTTTATTGATCTCACCTTTTTAGTTTTAGAATTTCAAGTTTAGTGTTTGACTGGGGGTTTTTAATTTGTTCCTTTTCTAGCATTTTTAATTGCAAACCCAATTCATTGACCTTCTCTTTCTCTATTTTATACAAATAGGCCTCTAGAGATATGAAATTTCCCCTTATTACCGCTTTGGCTGCATCCCATACATTTTGGTATGATGTCTCATTATTATCGTTTTCTTGGGTGAAGTTATTAATTATGTCTATGATTTGCTGCTTCACCCAATCATTCTTTAGTATGATATTATTTAGTTTCCAATTATTTTTTGGTCTACTTCCCCCTGCTTTTTTGTTGAATGTAATTTTCATTGCATCGTGGTCTGAAAAGGATGCATTTACTATTTCTGCCTTACTACATTTGAGTTTGAGGTTTTTATGTCCTAATATATGGTCAATTTTTGTATAGGTTCCATGAACTGCTGAAAAGAAAGTGTATTCCTTTCTGTCTCCATTACATTTTCTCCAGAGATCTATCATATCTAACTTTTCTAGTATTCTATTTACCTCTTTGACTTCTTTCTTATTTATTTTGTGGTTTGATTTATCTAATTCTGAGAGTGCAAGGTTAAGATCTCCCACTATTATAGTTTTACTGTCTATTTCTTCTTGCAGCTCTCTTAGTTTCTCTTTTAAGAATTTAGATGCTACCCCACTTGGTGCATATATGTTTAATATAGATAGTGCTTCATTATCCATGCTACCCTTTAGCAAGATATAGTGTCCTTCCTTATCTCTTTTAATTAGGTCAATTTTTGCTTTAGCTTGATCTGAGATCAGGATGGCTACCCCTGCTTTTTTGACTTCACCTGAAGCATAGTAGATTTTGCTCCAACCTTTTACCTTTAACCTGCATGTATCTCCCCGCTTCAGGTGTGTTTCCTGTAAACAACATATTGTAGGATTCTGGCTTTTAATCCATTCTGCTAACCGCTTCCTCTTTATGGGGGAGTTTACCCCGTTCACGTTTATGGTTAGAATGACCAATTCTGTATTACTTGCCATCTTGTTAACCCCGGTTTATGCTTTCCTCCCTTCTTTCCCCTTTCCCCCCCTTCCAAGTATTAAGCTTGTGAGCACCCCTTGCTTCTCACAGCCCTCCCTTTTTAGTGTCCCTCCCCCCGCCTTAGAGTTCCTCCCCCTATCTTACCCCTTTCCCTCCCAGTTCCCGTATTCCTTCCGCTTAGCTTATTCCTTCCCTTTCCACTTTTCCCTTCTCACTTTTCAATGAGATGGGAGAAGTTTCACCATAGATTGAATATGTCTTAAGATTTTTCACTTAAAGCCAATTCTGAAGGCAGTAAGATACCCACTATATTCATCCCCCTCCATTCTTTCTCTCAGATATAATAGGTTTCCTATGCCTCTTCATGAGATGTACTACCCCCACTTTACCCTTTTTCTGGTACAATGCCCTTTCCACATCAATTTCTAGAACAAGGTATACATGTATTCTTTATACATCTATATAGTCAAAATATAGTTCCCAAGATTAATCTTTACCTTTTTAGATTTCTCTTGAGTTCTATATTTGTAGATCAAACTTTTTGTTAAGTTCTGGTTTTTTCATCAGAAATAGATGAAATTCGCTTACTTCGTTGAATGTCCATCTTCTTCCCTGGAAAAAGATGCTCATTCTCGCTGGGTAAGTTATTTTTGGTTGCATACCAAATTCCTTAGCCTTTCGGAATATCATATTCCAGGCCCTTCGATCTTTTAATGTGGATGCTGCCAGATCCTGGGTGATCCTTATTGTGGCTCCTTGATACTTGAATTGGGTTTTTCTAGCCGCTTGCAATATTTTTTCTTTCATCTGAGGGTTCTGGCATTTGGCCACTATATTCCTTGGTGTTTTGATTTTAGGATCCCTTTCAGTGGGTGATCAATGAATCCTTTCAATGTTTATTTTTTCCTCTGTTCCTATGACTTCTGGGCAGTTCTCTTTGATAATTTCCTGGAAGACAGTGTCCAGGCTCTTTTTTTCATCATGTTTTTCTGGGAGTCCAATGATTCTCAGATTGTCTCTTCTGGATCTGTTTTCCAGGTCTGTTGTCTTCCCCAGAAGGTATTTCACATTTTTCTCCATTGTTTGATTTTTTTGGATTTGCTTGACTGATTCTTCTTGTCTCCTCGAGTCATTCAATTCCACTTCTTCAATTCTGATTTTCAGTGAAGTATTCTCTTCACTCACTTTTTTAAAATCTTTTTCTAATTGTCCAATTGAGTTCTTTTGTTCTGTGGAATTTTTTTCCATTTCGCCAATTTTGTTTTTTAGAGAGCTGTTTTCTGTTTCCAGTTCACTAATCCTATTTTTCAAGGATTTTACTTCTTTATCCACTCTCTCTTTAACTTTCTCCAGGCTCTTTTGCCAAGCCTCCCTCTCCTTTTCCTAAGCCTCACTCTGCTTTCCCCATTTTTCTTCTAGCTCCCTTGTGAGAGCCTTTTTAATCACTTCTATGAGGTTCATCTGTGCTGAGGAACAGACGATCTCCTCCTTTGGGGATTCACCTGGGGACTGCCTGTTTTTAGTCTCCTCAGGATTTAGAGTCTGCTCTCTATCTGTATAGAAGCTGTCAAGGGTTAAAGTCCTTTCAGCTTCTTGCTCATTCTGTCTATTAATCAGAGACAAACTACCAAAGAAAAACAGAAAAAACTGGAGTCTTTCTTTGGGGGGGGGGGGCGCTGGGTGTATTATCAAGCTTCCTCTACAGACTGCAGGGGGCAGCAGTGAGGCACTAGCAGGACTGTGCTGTGCCTGCGCTCTGAGATCCCAAAGCGTGCTGAGTCACTGAGGGGGGGGAAGGAGGGGGCGGCCAGGTCCAGAGAGACTCCAGCTGTTTGGGGTTGTATTCTTCAGCCCCGGTGTTTTTAGCTTCTCTGCTGGGCTGTTGACTTGCTGCCGGAGGAAAGTATCCAAACCTGTAGCGAAGCTCTCCCCGCAGAGACGGCTACGATCACTCTCCACCCCCTCTCCAGTCTGCTCCTGTGCCCTCACTGCCACTGCCCGCCGCCTGCGCCCAATCTAAAACCGCCCCAGCCCTCCAGTAAAGACAGACCTTTCTTGGCGGATCTCAAGGATGGCTTCTCTTGGTAACTATTTGTGGGTTTTTTTCAGTCAAGCATTGATTCAGAGGCTTGTAATGAAATGGATAGTGAGAGAAAGCGTGGAGCTTATGCAGCTGTGAGCCTCCTCTCCGCCATCTTAACCAGAAGTCAAAGTCGAGAATCTCAAGGGAATGAATGAAAAAAAAAATCAAATGAAGGTGGCCTAGCTGTGCCTGATCTAAAATTATATTATAAAGCAGCAGTCACCAAAACCATTTGGTATTGGCTAAGAAATAGATTAGTTGATCAGTGGAAAAGGTTAGGTTCACAAGACAGAATAGTCAACTATAGCAATCTAGTGTTTGACAAACCCAAAGATCCTAACTTCTGGGATAAGAACACATTATTTGATAAAAACTGCTGGGATAACTGGAAATTAGTATGGCAAAAATTAGGCATAGACCCACACTTAAA
Organism: Antechinus flavipes; assembly: GCF_016432865.1. Classification (NCBI taxonomy): domain Eukaryota; kingdom Metazoa; phylum Chordata; class Mammalia; order Dasyuromorphia; family Dasyuridae; genus Antechinus; species Antechinus flavipes. The sequence continues at coordinate 273,131,339 of NC_067400.1, forward strand.
ACCATATACCAAGATAAGATCAAAATGGGTCCATGACCTAGGCATAAAGAACGAGATTATAAATAAATTAGAGGAACATAGGATAGTTTATCTCTCAGACTTGTGGAGGAGAAAGAAATTTGTGGCCAAAGATGAACTAGAGACCATTACTGATCACAAAATAGAAAATTTTGATTACATCAAATTAAAAAGCCTTTGTACAAACAAAACTAATGCAAACAAGATTAGAAGGGAAGCAACAAACTGGGAAAACATCTTCACAGTTAAAGGTTCTGATAAAGGTCTCTTTTCCAAAATATATAGAGAACTGACTCAAATGTATAAGAAATCAAGCCATTCTCCAATTGATAAATGGTTAAAGGATATGAACAAACAATTTTCAGATGATAAAATTGAAACTATTACCACTCATATGAAAGAGTGTTCCAAATCATTATTGATCAGAGAAATGCAAATTAAGACAACTCTGAGATACCACTACACACCTGTCAGATTGGCTAAGATGACAGGAAAAAATAATGATGAATGTTGGAGAGGATGCGGGAAAACTGGGACACTGATTCATTGTTGGTGGAGTTGTGAACGAATCCAACCATTTTGGAGAGCAATCTGGAATTATGCCCAAAAAGTTATCAAATTGTGCATACCCTTTGATCTAGCAGTGATTCTACTGGGCTTATACCCCAAAGAGATACTAAAGAAGGGAAAGGGACTTGTATGTGCCAAAATATTTGTGGAAGCCCTGTTTGTAGTGGCTAGAAGCTGGAAAATGAATGGATGCCCATCAATTGGAGAATGGTTGAGTAAATTGTGTTATATGAACGTTATGGAATGTTATTGTTCTGTAAGGAATGACCAGCAGGATGAATACAGAGAGATTGGCGAGACTTACATGAACTGATGCTAAGTGAAATGAGCAGAACCAGGAGATTATTATATATCTCAACAACGATACTCTTTGAGGATGTATTCTGATGGAAATCGATCTCTTCGTAAAGAGAGCTAATTCAGTGTCAATTGATCAAGGATGGACAGAAGCAGCTACACCCAAAGAAAGAATACTGGGAAATGAATATAAACTGCTTGCATTTTTGTTTTTCTTCCCGGGTTATTTTTACCTTCTGAATCCAATTCTCCCTGTGCAACAAGAAAACCGTTCGGTTCTGCACACATATATTGTATCTAGGATATACTGTAATCTATTTAACATGTAAAGGACTACTTGCCATCTGGTGAAGGGGATGGAGGGAGGGAGGGGAAAAATCTGAACAGAAGTGAGTGCAAGGGATAATGCTGTAAAAAATTACCCTGGCATGGGTTCTGTCAATAAAAAAGTTATTTAAAAAAAAAGAAAGAAAATACAACATTACTCATTTGTTAGCAGAGGATAGTGACCATGCTGCTGCTTGGACAATGCAAAAAACAAAGGCGTGCTTTGTGCATTAGTAGCTTCAATTTGAAAATGCCTCTCATGGCTCCTTGCTCTTTATTCTCTAAAGAGTAAAATTTGTTTTATCAGTAACTTAAACAGAACAATATGAGTGATATACATATGTGTGTGTATCTGTGTGTATGTATGTTATTAAAACTTTTTTTTATTTTCAAAACACCTGCATTGATAATTCTCAGCATTCAAAAAACTTTTGCAAAATCTCATGTCTGATTTTTTATTCCTCCCTTACCCTACCCTTCCCCTAGATACCAGGTAATCTATTATATGTTAAACATGTAAAAGTCTTCTATACATATTTCAACAGTTATCATACTATACAATAAAAATCAGATCAAAAGGGAAAAAAATGAAAAAGAAAACAAAAATGCAAACAAAAAACAACAAAAATAGTGAAAATACTATATTGGAATCCATACTCAATCCCCACAATCTTTTCTCTGGGTACGCTCTTTATCACAAGACTATTGGAACTGTCCTGAATTATCTCATTGTTGAAAAGAACTACTTCCATCAGAATTGATTATCATATTATCTTGTGGCTGTGTACAATGATCTCTTGATTCTACCCACTTCACTTGGCATCAGTTCATTTAAGTCTCTCTAGTTCTCCCTTAAATCATCCTCCTGAACATTTCTTATAGAAAAATAATATTTCATAGCATTCATATACTGTAAGTTATGCAGCCAGTCTACAACTGATGAGCATCCACTCAGTTTCCAGTTTCTTGTCACTACAAAAAGGGCTGCCTAGACCATTGTTGTACACATGGGTCCCTATCTGTCCTTTATGATCTTTTTAAGATACAGGCCCAGGAGAGACACTGCTGAATAAAAGGATATGCACATTTTGATAGCACTTTGAGCATTATTCCAAATTGCTCTTCAGAATAGTTGAATCAGTTCACAACACCACAAAAAAGTATACCAGTTTTCCCATATCCCCTCCAACATTTATCATTATCTTTTCCTGTCATCTTAGCCAACTTGTATAATGGTACTTCAAGGTTGTCTTAATTTGGATTACTGATCAATAGTGATTTAGAGCACACTTTCATGTGACTAGAAATGGTTTCAAATTCTTAATCTGAAAATTGTCTGTTCATATCTTTTAACTATCAATTGGAGAATGGATTTAATTCTTATAAATTTGAATCACTTCTTTATGTATCTTAGAAATGAGGCCTTTATCAGAAATTGAGGCTATTATCTTTAAAGTAAAAAATTTCCCCCATTTATTCCATCTTTTTGACTCTATTCTATATTGGTATTGTTTGTACAAAACCTTTTAAACTTAGTATAACCAAATTTATCTATTTGGTGTTCAATTGTGCATTACAGTTCTTCTTTGGACATCAATTCCTTCATTCTCCACAGATCTGAGAGGTAAACTACCCTTTGTTCTTCTAAATTGCTTTTAGTGTCATTCTTTGTGTCTAAATCATGAACTCATTTTTATGTTATCTTGCTATAGGATGTTAGGGGAGGGTCCATGCCTAGTTTCAGTTCTACTGATTTCCAATTTTCCCAGTAATTTTTATCAGATAGTGAGTTCTTATCCCAGAAACAGGGGTCTTTGAGTTTATCAAGAATTAGATAACTATAGTCATTGATTATTGCGTCTTGTGAACCTAACCTATTCCACTGCTCAAGTACTCTATTTCTTAGCCAATATGAAATGGTTTTGATGACAGCTATTTTATAATAAAGTTTTAGACTGGCACAGCTAGCTAGGTCACTTTATCTGCATTTCTTTTTCATTAATTCTCTTGAAATTCTTGACCATTAATTCTTTCAGATATTATTATTTTTTCTTGCTCTATAAAATGATGTCTTGGGGTTTAATTGGTATGACACTGAACCAGTAGATTGATTTAGGTAGTATTGTCATTTTTATGATATTAGCTTAGCCTACCCACGGGCATTTGATAGTTTCCAAATTGATTAGACCTGACTTTATTTGGGTTGATAGTGTTTATATAGTTTCTGAATTTAACTTGGCAGGTAGACTCCGAAATATTTTACATTACTACTGTTATTTTGTATAAATATTTGTATCTCTTACTGCTGGACTTTGTTAGTAATATTTTAAAATGATGATTTTTGTGGATTTATTTTGTTTCCTGAAATTTTGCTACAGTTGTGAATTGTTTTTAGTAGTTTTTTTAGTTGATTCTCTAGGATTTTCTAAGTATACTATCATATCATTTGCAATGAGTGATAATTTGGATTCCTCATTACCTACTCTAATTTCTTTTACTCTTTTTCTTCTCTTATTGCCAAAACTGCTATGTCTAATACAATATTGAATAATAATGATGATAGTGGGCAAACTTGTTTCACCCCCTGATCTTATAAAAATGATTCTAATTCATTCCTATTACATGTAATGCTTGCTAAGAGTTTTGAATAGATCATTTTAAGAAAAACTCCAATTATTCCTATACTCTCTAGTGTTTTAAATAGGAATGTGTGTTGGATTTTTTTCAAATTTTATCTATTGAGATAATCATATGATTTTTTTGTTAGTTTGATTATTGATATAGTCAATTATGTTAATAATTAAACCAGCCATGTCTTCCTGGTATAAATCCTACTTGTTCTTGGTGTGTTATCTTGGAGATAACTTTCTGTAAATTTTTGTTAATATTTTCTTATTTTTCATTTTCATTTCATTTCAATTTCATTAATCTCACCTTTTTTTTCCCCCAGAATTTCAAGTTTGGTGTTTACTTGAGGCTATAATTTATTATTTTTCTACCCTTTTTGGCTGTATTGCAATCCGTTGATCTTATCTTTCTCTATTTTATGCAAGTAAGCATCTAAAGCTATAAATCTTTCCCTAAGAACTGAATTGGCTACAACCATACATTTTTGTATGTTATCTCATTATTGTCATTCTCGTGGATGAAATTTTCATTGTGGCTATGATTTGTTGTTTACAATTAAGTTTTGGACTATTTTCCCTTGACCCTTTATTACATATAATTTTTATTGCATAATGACCTCAAATATATATATATATATATACTATATCTAGCCCTGGCTACATTTGATTTTGAGATTTTTTATGCCCTAATACATGGTCAATTTTTGTGTAAGTTCCATGTACTACTGAGAGAAAAGAATATTCCTTTCTGTCTCCATTCAATTTTCTCCAAAGGTCTATCATACCTAATTTTTCTAGAATTCTATTTACTTTCTTAACTTCTTTCTTATTTATTTTGTGGCTTGATTTATCTAGTTCTGAGAGAGCAAGGTTGAGATCCCCCACTAGTAGAGTTTTGCTGTCTAATTCTTCTTTCAGCTCTCTTAACTTCTCCTCTAGGAAGCATATATGTTTAGTATGATGTTATTTCATTATCCATGGTACTCTTTAGCAAGATGTAGTTTCCTTTCTTATCTCTTTTAATCAGATCTATTTTTGCTTTTGCTTCACCTGAGATCAGGATCTCTACCTCTGCTTTTTTTTTTTTTTAACTTCAACTGAAACATAATTGTTGGAATCTTTACAAACTGTTAAGTCATTAGAGTTGAGATGTTTTGGGCCAGAACCTGAAACAAGGTACTAAGTAGAACTAATTGATACAGTGCTTGCATTTACACCTTTACTCATTGGAATTCACAAGTATGGGAAATTCACAAAGTGACTTTTTGAATTCACACCTCCCTTGAAGCTCTTAGGGCCAGAGAGCACTATGGGAGAAAACCCATAACCCCTCTCTCTCATATCCCACAATTCCTCTCTCTCATATATAAGAAACAGGCAGAGGCTCTCAGAGAGAGATTCATTCCATTTTCCACTTGGCTGGCTGGTGGCAGAAGAGAATTCAGCTGAATTACATTGAGAGGGGAGTGTCAAGTGAGTTCAGCCAGAAGCCCTCTCTGAGTGAGGAGTTTTACTTTGGAATATTGACTGGGGTTGGAGAGGAGCACTCTGGGAAATTGAGAGCCAGAAGCCCTCTCTCAGAGGCAAGACAGATTCAACTTGGTGCTGGCTCTGGAGGCTGAAGAAAGCAGAAGCAGAAGCAAAGGACAAAGCTGCAAGAGTTCTTAGAAACAAGCAGAGAGATAGGCCTCTAAGCTAACTGGGATATATTGAAGGCAATAAAAGATCTGAACTTTTATCACCTGGCTGTTTTGAGGTGATTATTACTTTCAACTGCAACTAAGACTGCCTCCAGAAAACCTCCCCAAGAAACCTGTTCTCACCCAGAGAAAACCATCTCTTATATTATTTTTAAAAAGAACAAAAACTCCAACACATAATAGCTTCTACTCCAGCCTTTTACCTTTTACCTTTACCTGAGTATCACTCAGTTTTAAATGTGTTTCTTGTAAACAACATATTGTAGGATTCTGGCTTTTAATCTAGTATGCTCTCTGCTTCCATTTTATGGGTGAGTTCATCTCCTTCACATATACAGTTAAAATTACTAACAGCATTTCCAGTGACTTTATTAACCCCAATTTATATTTTTTCTGTTTCCTTTCCATTTTTTCCTCCTCATCAGTGTTTTCTGATCATCACCTCCCTCAAATAGCTCTCCTCTTTTATAGCTCTTCCTCCTCTCTTATAGCTTTCTCCTGCTACTTTTTTCCCCTCTATTCTATTAATCTTATTCTTTCCTTTCTGCTTTCTTCTCCTACTTTCTTTTAGGGTGGCACAAGTTCCTCTGTAAAGCTAATTATGTTTGATATTTTCTCTTTGAGCCAAATCTGATGAGAATGAGATTCACACAATGCTCATTCCTCCCCGCCCTCTTTTCTCCCCCTCAATTATAATAGGTCTTCTTTGTCTCTTTGTGAGATGAAATTTCCTTTGTTTTGCCTCCTTTTTCCTCTTTCCACTATGATCCCCTTTCCACCTCTAGTTTATTTTTATATCATCACAACAAAATCGAATTTTACCCGCATCCTCTAAGTATGCCCATAATAAAGATACAGAACTCAATAGTTAAACATATCATCTTCACGTATAGGTTTCTAAGATTTTTAACTTATTTTTTTCTGAAGCAATTGGGGTTAAGTGACTTGTATAGGGCCACACAGCTAGAAAGGATTAAGTGTCTGAGGCTGGATTTGAATTCAAGTCTTCCTTATTACAGGGCTGGTCTTCTACTTATTGTGCCATCTAGCTGCCCCTGAGCTTTTTAACTTTTAAAAGAAAACAGTTGATTTTTTTTTCTTTTCTGTTTACCTTTTTATGCTTCTTGAGTTTTATATTTAAAGATAAAATTATCTGTTCAACTGTGCTCTTTTCATGAGAAATAGATGAAATTCACCTTTTCCAGTAAGTGTCTATCTTTTTCCTTAAAGATAATGCTTAATTTTGTTGGATAGTTGATTCTTGCCTCTAATCCAAGTTTGTTGTCCTTTAAAATATCAGTTTCCACACTTTTGATCTTTTATAGTGGAAGCTGCTAAGTCCTAGGTAATTCTGATATTTGAATTTTTTTCCTAGCTGCTTGAAATATTTGCTCCTTGATTTGATAATTCTGAAATTTAGCTATGATATTCTTTGGAATTTTCATTTTGGGACCTCTTTCAGGAGGTGATTGTTGAATTTTTTGATGGGTAATTTACCTTCTGATTCTAGGATATCAGGACAGTTTTACTTGGTGATTTCCTGAAAGATGTTGTCTAGGCTCTTTTTTACTTTCATCATGGTTTTCAGGAAATCCAATAATTCTTAGACTGCCTCTCTAAGATCTATTTGCCAGGTCAGTTGTTTTTCCAATGAGGTATTCTACATCTTCTTTTTTTTTCTCTGTTTTTTGGTTTTGTTTGACTGATTTTGTTCATTGGATTCCCACCCCCCCCACTCCCCATTTCACAAATTCTCTTTCAATGAGTTGGTTTCTTTTTCAAATCTATTTATCAGTGTTATATGTTTTTTTCTATTTCATCAAATCTATTTTATAAGGAGCTAGATTATTTTTCCATTTCACTAAATTTATTTTCTAAGGATTTTTCTTCAGATAATTTATGTTTTTTTTTTCCTTTTCCAAACTATCTTGCAAAGTTATTGTTTCCAGTTTAGAGGCTTGATCTGGTGTTGATCTGAAGTATGTCAGGAAGAGCCCATATAAAGACCTGTTTGCTTTCTTTCATCTTGGTTCTGCCCCCTGAGTGATATATTTTCAACTGAGTTGGGAAAATATAGTCCTGGAGGTAGTCAAATAGGCCTAGAAATTAGGAAAAGCTTGGACATTCTTATATGGACAAATTCTCTCTCGAGTCATTAAAATCTGACTATTTAAGTTTAGTATTTAATTAAATTTGTTTGCATCTTTCATACTTTTCTAATTATTGGTAATATTAGAATTTGGAAGATTGAAAAACAGCCAGTGCTGACAGTCTGCCTAATATATATATATATATATGTGTGTATATATATATACACATATATATATATATATATACTATATATCACACACATATATATATATTTTACTTGTAAGAGAAACAAATCCTCTGTAAAGCTTTACTTTAGTGATAAAAATTCAATGCTAGAACTAAGACACTAATATATGAATTAAAGCTAGGTCTATCAGTCAAAACATAGGAGAGGGACATTCAATTAACTCTATCTTCTGAATTATTTTGGCAAAAGATTTTAATGATAAATTATCTAGACTGCCTCAAGGTTATTGGATGATGATTCAATGAATCCATCCTTTTGGGACTGTAGACTAAATGTATATTGTAAATAGATGAGCCAGGAAAGGAGCCTATTTACAAATTCCTTTTGATCCTAAACCACCCTCATTTCTTGGAAATAGAAATTCTCATTTTTATCTTTCACCCTACAACAACACTAACATCAATAACAAATCAGGAACTAAATTAGAACATCCTTTATTATTTTTTTTCCTCTTTTCTCTTGAGAAGTTCACTAGGGGCATGGAGAAGAATAAGATAGGAGGAGACCTCATTTAAATAAATCCTACTTCAGCTGTCACAGAATGAATTGAAAAGTATTCCAAATCTCTAGTTCCTCTGAGTCACTTCACTCTTTTCCATAGCCATCAAAAGCCTACAGCTCCTGAAGCTAGGAACTTTGAAGTACAGCCATAAAAAAAAAATATATATATGTATATATAAAGCAGATTAGCTCCCTTAGTGACACTCCTGTTACTCCAAGCTGTATTTCCAGCTCAATGCTATTTTGGAATAAAAGAAAAGTAAGATTTTAAAAATTTATAATGCACTGAATTAGATGTTTGTTTAAATCTAAATAGCAAAATGCAGCTTATTTAAATTCACATTAATGTAAGACATGCTAAAAATAAAAATTTTAAAGGTAGACTAATTTGCTTTGTATAAAATACTATCTGGCTTATTAAAAAACAAGTTTTCTCAGTTTTCAAAGCTCTATATTCTATCGTGAATAATGTGCATTTTCTTTTTTTCTTTTCTTTTTTTGGGGGGCATATTGTGCATTTTTATGAAATGTGTTATATCCTTCTAAGCATGACATATTTGCCTAATTGAGAGAGTGAGTTGGTGGGAACCATAATCAAAAGCAAGATTGGAGGGGATATTCATAATCTTGGGCTATGATTACTCTGCTATTAATCTATCTCAGATATGAAACTTTTGTCAGTTACTTAAATGCTTTTAGTAAACTCATTATATGCTCATGTACTCTTGGTTACCCAGAGTTCTTTCAGTGTGTTGTTGAAGACACCAAAGAAATGGACCAGATCATGGATTCAGAAAATGCTTATCTAAAGCTACACACATCTTTGAAGTATATCTAGAATAATTCTCTCATTTTACAGATGAGGAAACAGAAGTTTAAGCAGGTTAAGGCAGGATTGCACAGGTAGTAAGTAGTAGATGGGATTTGAATTGGGGTTCATTGATTCCAGAAATATTGCTTATACTAAAACTGACTGATTAGGAAATTTCCATGATTTTCTGGGTGGAGGGAGGAAAAAGAACATGCTTGTAGCATGAGATGTGATTTTTTTTTCCTGTATAATTTTCAAAACATCCAAAATTATTAGAAGTGAGGTGTTACTTGTTTTTCCATCAAGATTAAAAATTGGTCTATATGAACTTAGCATGGTGATTCTTATATATAAATATTGACATTTAAAACTTATTTTCCTCTATGCATAATTAAACATGAATCATAGGAACAGAAATTATTTTCTCTAATAATGTCTATTACTTTGAAATGGTTTAATAATAAACTAAATATGATGAGAGTTTTGATAATAAGAAAAATTCCTTTCTGCTCTCACTAACTCTGCCCACCACCACTTTTCCTTTCTTCTTAAAACTCACAATTTCTACTTTTCAATAATCCTAATATTTTTATGATATCTTTTTCAATGAGTCAGGGTGGTATAATGTACAAGGTATTACAAAGGTCTTGGTATAATTTGAAGTTATTAAAGTTTAAGTAATTCTATTAGAAAGAATAAATGAAAAGACATAAGCTCTAGAATAGTTTTATGGTTAACTATGGATAATAGAAACCATATATAGTGAATGAGAATTGGCTCCTTACTCAGAAGACTTGAGTCTTTCAAGGCAATATCCTGAGTTTTAGAAGAAAAAATCCTGAGTATCTCAATTATTTTCAACTGCACTATGGGAAGTTCCTACTACAGTATTTATTGGAAGAGAAAACCATTGGCAGAAGAAGGGGCTCAATTCCTGGCCTTGATGCAATGGAAACTGTGTTTCCCTGATCTTTGTGGAGAGTGGACCACTTGGCCTGGGAAATTCCTAAAAAATACCTACCTGAATCTCCCTTGGGAAAGCTATCTGGTTCCCATTGAACTCTCTCCCAATCCCAATTGATCTGATAATCACTTTGGTCTGGGAAACAATCACTCCCCTTTATTGAATTGAAAATTAGTCCCTCAAATCCATCTGAAGATTGCTCCCTAGTTTCAGGTCATAAAAACCCAATATAATCAAAACTGTATCCCAAACCTTTGCTAAAATTCCTTCCAGGATTTGATACATTGAGGAAGTGGTTTATCAGAGTAAACTCATCTTTGCTAAAAACCTACCTTTATTAAATTCATTTGGAATTAGCTTTCTGAGAAGTTGTTTCTCAACCTCGCCTCCTGTTTAGGACTGAAAATTATTTTGCAAAAAAAACCTGTGACACCAGCCTGGGAATCTCTCACCTCTCATTTCTCATACCTCAACAGTATGACTTGCCAGAGGTCACAGGTCTTGAGGGAGGTAGTAGTAAGATCTGAATGAGAAATTACTATTCAGCAGTACTACAAAATTTAATGCTATGATGCTTTAAGTTTCAAATTTCCAGAATACAATAAAAAATTCCAAAACTTTCAAGTCAAGGAGAAAATACTGCAAGCATCCAGGAAGAAACAAATCAATATCATGGAGCCACTTTCAGGATAATAAAAATTTAGCAGTTTCCACATTAAAGAAATGGAGGGGTTTTTAGTATGATATTCTGGAGAGCAAAAGAGTTAAAATTACAATGAAAAAATCACCCACAAATTACCAGAAAAACTAAGTGTAATCCTAGAAAGAAAAAATGGGTATAGAATGAAATAGAGGAATTTGAAACATTCCCGTGAAAAGATAAGAATTGAATAGAAAATTTGACTTTCAAAATACAAGACTAATGAGAAGCATAAAAAGATGAAAAGGAAAGAGAAATTATAATGGACTTAATAAGGTAAAACTGTTTACATTCCTATGTGGGAAGATGATACTTGTAACTCAAAAGAACTTTTTCATTATTAGGGTAGTTGGAAGTGATACATAGAGGGAGTCACAGGCATAAAGTTAAATAGGAAGGGAGGGTATCTAAAAATAAGAAAAGTGAGTAGGTAAGAGAGTAATGTCCTGAAAAAGAGGGGAAGGGATAAGTGAAATGGTATAAATTTTATTACATAAAAGACACAATAAAAAGCTTTTACAATAAAGGAGAAAAAGGGGGAAGAGAGAAAGGGAGTATGTGAATCTTGCTTTCCTCAGAATTGGCTCAAAGTGTGAATAACATATGCCCTCAATTGTGTATAGCAATCTCTCTTACCTTATAGGAAAGTATGAGGGGAAGAGGATAATAGAGAGTAAGAGAGAAGCAAATTGAGAAAGTGTGTAGTGAAAAGCAAAACATTTCTTGAGGGACAAGTTAAAAGAAAAAAAGATTAGTATAATCAGAGGACATAGGATGGAGGGAAATAAGTTAACAATAGTAACAGCTAATAAAATAAAATAAAACCATCATTTGGGTAATTGTCTTATGTGATTAAAGAAGAATACAATTATGCTATCAGAAATTGTAGTGCTGGAGAAACTGAGGCAAGGTAGAGATTAGAGAGTTTTAATATTTTATTTGGGTTTAAAATGTTATTTGGGAGAGATTGTCTGGGACCAACGGATCCATTTTTGTCCTAGGGCTGATGTCTTAAAGCATTCAGCATCAGCATCGAATGTGAGATTTCAATAATTGTTTTATTATTATTATTATTATAGCTTTTTATTTACAAGATATATGCATAAAGAATGTTTGTGGCAGCCCTCTTTGTACTGGCCAGAAACTGGAAATTGAAGGGATGCCCAATAATTGGAGAATGGCTGTATAAATTGTGGTATATGAATATTATGGAATATTATTGTTCTGTAAGAAATGACCAGCAGGATGATTTCAGAAAGGCCTGGAAAGACTGACATGAACTGATGCTAAGTGAAATGAGCAGGATCAGGTGATCATTATATACTTCAACAACAATACTATATGATGATCAATTCTGATGGATGTAGCCATCTTCAGCAATGAAATGAACCAAATTGGTTCCAATACAGCAATAATGAATTGAACCAGCTACACCCAGTGAAAGAACTCTGGGAGAGGACTATGAACCACTACATAGAATTCTCAATCCCTCTATTTTTGTCCACCTGCATTTTTGATTTCCTTCACAGGTTAATTGTACACTATTTCAAAGTCCAATTCTTTTTGTATAGCAAAATAACTATTTGGACATGTATACTTATATTGTATTTAATTTATACTTTAACTATTTAACATGTATTGGTCAATCTGCCATCTGGGGGAGGGGTGGAAAGAAGGAGGGGAAAAATTGTAACAAAAAGTTTGGCAATTGTCAATACTGTCAAATTATTCATGCATATAACTTGTAAATAAAAAGCTATAATAAAAAATAAAATATATATATATATATATTTTATTTTTTATTATAGCATATATATATACATATATATGCATAGGTAATTTTTCAGCATTGACAGTTGTGAATCCTATTTTCTTTTTCCAATTCACAAATCCTACTTTCTTTGGAATTCTTTATTTTTTCCAATTGATAAATCCTACTTTCCTGTGAATTCTTTATCTTTTCCAATTCACAAATCCTACTTTCCTGGGATTTCTTTACCTTTTCCAATTCACAGATTCTGTTTCCCTGCACTTCCTGAGAATTCTTTACACTTCCCAATTCACATTTCAGGAAGTTGTTACTCTCTTGCATAACTTCTCTTTCCTTTCCCCATTTTTCTTCTAACTCTCTTTTAAAATTCTTAATAGTCTCTTCTAGGAGAGCCTTTTGTGTTGGGGACCAATAATTGTCTGGAGACTGTCTGCTATTAGTGTCCTCAGGGTTGAAAACCTGCTCTCTTTCTGTATAGAATCTATCAATCGTCCTTTTGATTTTTTACTCATTTTTTTAAAAAGTCTGTAGGGTCTGCCTTCAGGGCCAGGAGGTTACCAGCTTCCTCTGCAGAACAGGTTATATGGACGAGTAGCTGTCCTGCAAATGGGCTGCAAAGAGCAGTGAGGTACAGGAGTACTCTGGGAAAGAATTCCCCACCGCAAGTGACTCAGGGTGGCCAAGCTGCCAACGGGCCCTGTGAAGAGCCCTGCTGTGCGGGTTAATGACTGCTCTGGGGCTAGAAGCTGAGCAGTGAAAGTGTCAGTATCCTATGTCAAAGCCTGCCGTGGGGCTATGGGTATTAGTGGCTGAGCAGTGAATAACCCTGCAGGGACTAGAAGTGTCCCTGCCCAGGGAAGCATGGTCATGCTGCATAAGTTCTATTGCCCCAGGCTGAGCCCCCCACTGTGCAGATTAGAAGCTGCCCTGGGCTGTACCCCCACTGCTGTACAGATTTGTAACTGCCTCCGCAAAAGCTCTGTAATGTAGGATGTGGCTACACAACTGTGTTGTAGTCTGTGCTGAGTCACTTCTGGTTTTAGGTGGGTATAGCCAGATCTTGTTAGGTTCTAGTGTTTTTAGAGTATCCTCTACCTTGGCTTTCTGCTGGTCTGCTTTGCAATCAAGGCAGAGCAGTCAGCCTATGGCAGAATCATCTCTATAATTTTTCTAGCCACTGAGGTCACCCCCACTCCTGGTGTGTTCCACATGCTAGTATTTTCTATCTCCCTGCCTGCGCTGGTCTGTTCCCGCCCCTCAGGACAAACCTACTCTGGTGATCTTCCAGATTATCTTTGCCTGGTAAGTTGTTGTGCTTCTAATTTTCATGAATTTTAGCAGTCAAGTGCTATTTTGAGGCTAAATTTAATAATTGGTCATGAAGGTATGAGAGGAGCTTAGAAAGCTGTGAGTCCCTTCTCCTCCATCTTGGCTCCACACTGTTGATTCCAATACTTTTTATATGTGGCTCTAAGTGATCAGCAGAGACAAAGGCAATGGATAGAGTCTGAACATTGACAGCATTAGAATTTCCAGAAATGGATCACCAATCTGATTCTGACAGGGTTGGGGGTAAGGACCATAAATTCTGATAAACTTGGAGTAAAGGAGTTAGTCACTAGAGACAAAAAGTCTGCAATTTAGAGATAGATAATGTCTTTTAGTAAATAATCTGTCTATGGAATGCTAATGGTCAGGGCTCTCAGCCCTAATTGTCTCAATCCTAATGGTTAGTAAGGGGGGTTGCAACTAGGGGGATTGAAGCAGAACAATTTAGGGATACTGAGGCAGAACAATAAAAGAGAACTGTAGCACAACATTCCACACTCTCTCTTTTGAATATTCAAATCATTGAATTACTTTCCCCAGATACCCGGGAGGTCTTAGCACTATAATTTTAACCAACCCTATCTGGAGTAGTTAGCCCAAAATAAAACTAGAAAAAATTCAAGGGCTTATGACAAGGACAAGTCTCTCCCTGACAACCCCCAAAATAACAACAGTATAAAGGCTTCCTTTTGCACTCATGTCAGGTCCTCTTCAATTCTGGAACACCATCTCAGCCAGGGCATCCAGCTTGAATGGACAATTCACTGTGAGTTAGTGGTCTGCAGTCTTTTGTGTACTTAACCCAGCCTCTACTTATAGAGCAGCAGTAGTCGTGCTCAAGACAGTTGTGCTGCCCATCCTATGAGGGGTACCCCATAGCTTTCAGAGAATCCAAGGAGGAAGAGTGAGGCCTGGAGTTGCTCCACCTGTCTCTCTGCTCAGAAAAACAGGCTCTGCTACTAGGATCCAGAAAGGATCCAGATATCTGAGCAGCATTATCAGAGTATGCACACTTAGACCATCAAGATAGGCAAGCCTCAAACTTTTAGAGGTCTGATAAAAAATTGCAATGTCCTTTAAGAATGCTGAAATACTAATTAAGGAACTGAGTTTACAGGACTGGAGAAATGGATTAGAGAGACTGCCAAGTCACAAAATGCCTGATTTTTGGTAGTTCCTAAAAACAATCAGAAAATAGTCCCCCAAACTGAGTCTGCCAGTGCAATTTCAACAAAATAAGGGGTTTCAAAGGTAAAGCCTAACCAGCAATCAAGTCCAGCAAGGAGTAAAAATGTAAAAAGGACAGCTTGAAAGGGCTTTCAATTCAATCTGAACTGCTGGGAAAAGGGGGTGAGGCAGAAGTGCCTGAGACAAGGTGAATAGGAAATTAGGGGTTACTTTCAGGTATTTTGAGAAAAATTCCTCCAATTTCCTTAATTTCCTATCTCTCCCTCCCTTTTTGATTTCACTGAAGGAATCATCCAAGGAGGAGTAAATAAAGTGTCAAGTAACCATCCCATATATAAGTCCTGAGAGTGAATTAAAGTTCCTATACATAACAGACTAGTACAGTGAGGTTTTCTAAAGATCTCTCAATTACATGTTCTGAAGGGAACATAGTGATCAAGTAGATAATCCAGATACATATTTTAAACATCTTTAACAGCAACAGTTCGCCAGTTTTAACATTTTCCATCCTAAATCTTAAACACATAATAATAGGTGACCCAGCCAGGTTTACCAATCATTTGTCAACCATTTTCAGTTCCCCATATCAAAGTGAAAAGTATATTAGAAGCAGGGGTAATGGTTTCAATCAAAGATGCTTCCTGATGAGAATGGGCAGAGAGCTGTCTCTCAGTCCAAGGAGGGGAATGGATATGATGTGCTAAAAACAATTAAAGGATCCAATGGGCTGACCTAGGTCCCAGAAGCAGTTCAATATAGCTGTAATTTGACCAATATCTAGAAAAAAAACAAATCCAACAAATAAAGGTTAGAACAGTCTGAGATAGAAAGCTGGTTCACAGAAACTGCAACAAAATGTGGAGAGGCCAGTATAGACTGCTAGTAGCTTTCTATGTGAAGAAACATGTTTGCATCACAGGACAGGCAAATGGCTGTAGTCCCAATAAAACAACAGTTAGGTCTCACAGACCACTGTGCTAATTGTTCTCTTATTATTTAGAAACCTTTAAAAACCTGAATATCCACAGACACAAATATCCAGTAACAGATAGATGGCCAGGATAAATACCCATTTGCTAAGTATTTAGGATGCAGTTTTATGATTGCATACAATCAGATTGGAAACAGCAAGCTATTCTGTAAATGAATTGCATTAATAGTTCCTATTGACTATTGGCTCTGATCAGTCACAGGAGGAAAATGCAGGGAAATGACTATAATACAATATAAGCAGTCAAAACTGATCCTTCAGCATATATACGATAAAATAGCCTTAACTCAGTTTTACTCCAGGTAATTGTCCCAATAACTTTCAGAAGGTGGAACTTTAAAACTCCCAAAAAGTATTAGCTATAAGCCCAAGAAATTTTACCTCCAATAACAAATCCCATTAACTAAAGTTTCAGAAAATTCCCAAATAGGTATTTACCATGACCTTATATTGATAACAGTATGAAATTTGTTCCAATAAGTTCACACAATTATCTTACATATGTAAGTAGATGTTTTATAAGTGAATATTATACAAATAATTTTACTTTAAAATACCCAATGCATAGAAAAATCCCAAATTGCATATTATCTGTAACAGAAACATTTTCAAAAGGACAAAGGAAAAAAAAAATTATTGTTCCCAGAAATCCTTTCAACAATGGGCATAACTTTAAGATGACTCAATTCAATCAATTAAAATATATAGAATATCCTAATTCCACATAAAACAATCAAAAAAGTTCTTAAAATATCAATTAAACTTTTGGAAATAAACTTACCAAATTATAGATCTCATTTATGACCATATTTCTTTAAAAAGGAAACCATTATGTATTTAAAGAAACAAACATTCAATCAATTAACTAACTACAGTAAAAGTAGGGCTGTACCCTTAAATCATAAATTGCTCTCTGCAAATGAGAGCCAAACAGCTGCAACACTTAATGGGGGAAAGGAATCCTTTCCACATGGCCACCCTTCCCCACACTCCACATGGCATTTCTCCCAACTACTGACCGTCACTCAATTTTCCTACACAATTAAATAACTCCAAAAAATGTCCACACATGTCCAGCAGAGCTGACAAAATTTAAAGCATAATTTGTAATGTTTACAAATTACCCAAAGTATGTTTCAGAAGATAATATATTTGTCTAATTAAAGGCATGTGACCTCTTCAGGCAAGTTATCAGAACTTTGTTTTAACACATTATTGTTAAACTGAATCAAATAAAATAGAGCTTTAAAAGTTTTTTTTTTCTCTTCAGTAGCAAAGGTTTCAATATTCAAACAAACTCTTAAGATCTTATACTCAGAATGAATCTAGCATGTGCAAGGCAATAGTAAATTATTTCCCCAACTTCAGAACCAAATCACATAGTACCACTTTTTTCCCCCCATTTATGTATCCTAAAATTCCTAATCAAATATTTTGTCTTGTCTGAGTTCCAAAGCAATTAGCATCAACTTCTTTGTCCTTTAGAGCTCTTATCTTTCCTCAATTCAGGCAAAACTTGAATTTGAATCAGGTAAGATTTTAGTGCTCTCTTCCTTTTTTTTCTAACTGGCAGGATGTTTTTTTTTTTTTTTTCTTGACAGAACAGTCAAACCTTTTTAGTCCCTTTTGACCAATTGTCAAATTTCCCAATTACAATTCTTAAAAGTTAATAGAGCTCTTTAATCAACAAAACAGACAAACAAGCCACAAACATAGACTGCAAAATTATAACATTTAACAAAATATTTAACACATACAAACTAGGGGTTCTCCAGAAACCTCAGGAATGCCCTTGAGGAAGTTTTATATTGGAATCTTTAGAAACTGCTAACTCATTAGAGTTGATAGATTATTGATCTGATCTTACAAGAAGATGTTTTGGGCCAGAACCTGAAACAAGGTACTAAGTAGAACTAATTGATATAATGCTTGTGTTTACACCTTTACTCATTGGAATTCACAAGTATGGGAGATTCACAAAGTTAATTGTGTAACTTTGTGAATATACACCTCCCTTGAAGCTCTTAGGCCCAGAGAACACTGTGGGAGAAACCCATAATCCCTCTCTCTTGCATCCCACAATTCCTCTCTCTCGAATAAATAGAGCTTCAAAGGGGGCAGTCAGAAGAGTTTTCAGAGGAAGAAGCTATGAGTCAAGAGTTGAGCTGACGATTGAGAAGGCTCTCTCAGAGGCACAACCAGATTCATCTTCATCTCACACCACTGTGGTGGCTGGGCTCCTGCACTTCCCCCACTGAGACCAAGCTGGTCTAAAAGACTCACCAGAAAGCTAGCTGAGTCCCAAGTGAAGGAGGCCAGAAAGATTCATTACAACTTTTACCTTGGTGCTGGCTGGAGGCAGAAGCAGAAGCAAAGGACAATGCTGCAAGAACTCTTAGAACCAAGGAGAGAGAGAGGCCTCTAAGAAAAGCTAACCGGGCTATATTGGAGGCAATAAAAGATCTGAAATTTTATCACCTGGCTGCATTTTGGGTGATTATTACTTTTAACTGAAATTAAGACTGTCTCCAAGAAAACCTCCCCGAGAAACCTGCTCTTTCTCCCAGAAAGAACCATCTCATATTATATATTTTAAAGAAGAAAAAGAACATCACATTTTGGTGACTGAACAGGGACTTGAACTCACTCCCAGAAAGAACCATTTTTATATTATTGTAAAGAAGAGAAAAGAACACAACAGTTTTACTCTTCCCTCCAGAAATCCAAATGGAGCTTTTTTTAAACAGGCTTCCAGGCTCTAGGTTGGTGCATTTCTTTGCCTTCACAAAGAATGCTCAGAGATAAATTGTTTTCCAGAAAACCCAAATTTATCTTCTACAGCAGAGTTGTGTCACCACTGGCACACAGAACCAGATACTCTGAATCAGATGATGCCTCCATGGCATCCCACAAGTGTCTCCCAGATTATTTACTATTAGGCAATCAATTGTCTGGGAACCTAAAGCTAGCACAGACAGAACAGACAGACAGAAAATCACTTAGCCTGCAGGGATTTTAAAACAGACTCTTTTTTGGCTAGGTGGAGGTGTCTGCAATGAATCTTGCTATGTTTGAAACTGCTCTCTTCCCAGCAACTCTGGAGCATTACAGAGGTCCAGCCTTTTCCAACCAAAGAGCCCAGACCTCAGCTATCCCAAGGCCAAGGCAGAGGCCTTCAGGTCTCTAATCTCTAATCCTGCTCTCATATCTCAGTGGGGAGCCTCCAAGATGTAATGTCAGAGAAACTGAGGCAAGATACAGATTAGAGAGTTTTAATATTTTATTTGGGTTTCTGAGGGGGAAAGATTGTTTGCAACCAAAGGATCCATTTTGGTCCAAAGACTGATATCTTAAAGCGTTCAGCATCAGCATTGAATGTGGGAGTCCAATGAGATTTATATGTGGCTCTAAGTGATCAGAGGAGACAAAGACAATGAATAGAGTTCAAACACTGAAAGCATGGGAATTTCCAGAAATGGACCATCAATCCAGTTCTGACAGGGTTGGGGGTGAGGACCATAAATTCTGATAAACTGAGAGTGAAGGGAGTAGTCACTAGAGAGAGAAAGTCTGGAATTTAGAAATAGAGGATGTTTCTTAGTAAATTATCTGCCTATGGAATGCTAATGGTCAGGGCTCCCAGCCCTAATTATCTTAGTTCTAATGGATAGGAAGTGGGGGTTGCAACCAGGGAGGTTGAAGCAGAATAATTCAAAGAACTGAGGCAGAACAATTTAGGGAAACTGAGGCAGAACAATAAAACTGAGGCACAACAAAATGATCAGCAGGATGCTCACAGAAAATCCTAGAAATGTTTTATGAGCTGATACAAAGTTAAAATGTATATGTACAAAATAATAGTAATATTGTAAGATGATCAGCTGTGAATGACAAAAATATTCTTTGCAATACCATGAATAAGTTAACTATTCTAAGCTAAATAATATTCCAAGATGCAGAGAACTGCAGAGAGTGGGAGAACTCTGGGAAAGATATAATTGAAACAAGGACAGCAGGGTGCTTATAGTTAAGCACTTAGTGTTATTGATGAGATAATGATTCTCTAGTTCACATATACTTACTGTGATGTAATGATATAATCATTCTAGTTAGCATTTGTGCAGTGTGATATGGTGATATAATGGTTTTACAATTGGCACATGCTCAGTGTTCTTTAGTGATGTAATCATAGTAAGGTATTTAAGGGCTGAAAAGATTCAGGGCTCCATCTTTAACCATCCTTGTGGTGGCTCTTCTGCCTTCATCACTTCTCCAAGATCAAGGCCGGTACAGAGATCCTCCAGAAAGCTCGTTGGGACACAGCATTTTGGTGCCCAACTTGGGGCTCTAGATGTGAGGCTCTGGATATAAGGACCTATGCTCAACAGTTCAACCGACACAATCAAATGCTCAGTGGAGGACTTTCTGTGACCCAGAAATAGCGTGAGTATAAAAATAGGTAACAGGAAACTTTGGTAAGGGCTAAACTAGTCACTCCTTTTTCAGCTGAAATGGGGCATATACTAAGAAAAGAGCCATGCCTATGCCAAGGGAAGTTATGTAGCATGCAAAGTTAGGTTAATAGAGAAGCAAGGTTTGTTGGTAATTCAGAGGCAGATCACTAGACTCTTAAATATATTACAGAATATATGATGAGCTTAAGGAGTGTGGTGCTTCTCACTTTTAAAACTCAGTTTTACTTCTGCCTACACCTAAATAGTCACCCTTAGGGCATTCCCCATCTCCTGACCCTCCTCCTTCAATTTCCACTTTGTGGGTGGAGGGAGGAGGAGTGGGAAGGGCAGTGATACCATCAGCACCACTTATGCAGCACTTTTGTACACCTCTTATGACACAATTACAAAAGGCACTATGTTAAAGCTAAAGAGGAAGGACAGGATTCTAATTTGAGATTGAAGAGTTTGACTCATCAAGTCAAGCCAGAAGAAGATACATTCCTTTTAATCTAGAAATTATCAAAGAACTGAAAAAGGCACCCTCCCAGAAAGACAAGATAGAGGGGAAACTTTCACAAAAATAGTGTAAGATCCAAATAAACTCTTTGCTGATTTCATATGACATCTACACATCTATAGAGAGCTGTCATATGAACTATTGGTGAAAATGTAGCAAAAGAAATTATAAGACAACTTGCTAGAGAAAATGCTAACGTTAGCAACCAAAGGCATGTCCATCAATTGGGCAAGCAAGTTGTGATGCATGATATGTAGTAATGTAGTAGTTTTGTGTTATAAGAAATGATAAGCAGGTTGATTTCAGAAAATAAAAAGAAAAACTTGGAAAAACTTTGATGATTTGATGCATAATTGTGTTTTTCTTCTTTTTCTAATATAATGGTTCTCTCTGGGAGCAGGTTTCTTGGGGAGGTTTTCTGGAGGCAGCCTTAGTTTCAGTTAAAAGTAATAATCACCCAAATGCAGCCAGGTGTTAAAAGTTCAGATCTTTATTGTTACTCCAAAATAGCCTGGTTAGTTTTTCTTAGAGGCCTATCTTTCTGCTTGGTTCCAAGAGCTCTTGCACTTGTCCTTTGCCTCTACTTTCTTCAGCCTCCAGCTAGCACAAAGGTGAAAAATGGAATGGATCTGACTCCTCTAGCTCAACTCCTAAAGTTGGAAATGAATTTGTCTTGCCTCCAAGAGAGGGCTTTTGGGCTTCTATATCTCCCAGGGTGCTCCTGGATCCCAATCTCCCAGAGTGCTCTGTGTCTGGCCCTGAGAGCTTCTTGCTTATATGCTGTTCATTGAAGTTGTGAACACAAGCATTGTTTCTATCAGCTCCACTTGGTATCTTGTTTCTTCTGGCCCATAACATCTCCTTGTAAGATCAGATCAATCATACTAAACCATGCTAAATTAGATAATTATTGTCTCTATCAATTCTAATGACTTAACACTTTGTAAGAATTCCAACACATAATGAAGTGAACAAAATGAGGAGAATATTGTAAACAATAAGAACAATATTTTGTAATGAAGAATTGTGAATGATTTAGCTAGTCTGGGCAATATAATGATCTAAAACAATTACAAAAGATAAATGATAAAGCACACTATTCAATTCTAAACAAAGAACTAATATTGTTTGAATACAGACTAAAGTGTACTATTTTTCCCTTTCATTTCATTTTCTATTACTTTTCATCAAAGTGAGAAGGAAAAAAAAAACACTAAAGAAAAGAAATAAATAACAGCAGCGGCAGAAAGAACAAAATCATTCTATCCTATCCTCCTCAGAAAAGGCAAAAGAACATTTTAGCCTGGCATTGGTCTCCTTTCCTTTCCTTTCCCCTGCCTTTTTTCGAGAGAAGAATCTGGTAGGTTCTGAAAGGTTCTGAACTTGCTGTGATTTCCACATTCTCTTGAGTATATCAGTATTGTTCTATTGGGACACTTCTGGTTGCAGTGCTTATAACAGTAGAGAAGGAAATACTGGACATAGATTCACAGATCTACAAATGAACCTAGAAAATAAATTGCATCTTCTTGAAGGGTTACTTCGCATGAGTTAGAGAAAAATAGCTTTAAAGCAATCACTAACAAACCTCTTTGCTGTTTAAGCTTGAGTGCTTTTGCCTAAGGTTCTAGATGTACTTATAGGGAGTGACATATTACCAACTGCTTTTAGTTTACCTCTTTAGTCAGTATTCTATTCTAAAAGCTACTAAAAGCAGTCAAACTAAATGATTCTGATAATTTTTGGGGGAAATAGGAAAGTGGCTAGTATCAATAGATCTCAGAGTACATGGGTGAGTGCATAATGTATAAGAAGACTGGAAAATTAAAAAGGGGCTTCTTCAGAAGAGCTTTGATTGAGAAATCAACAATTCTATATTTGATCCTGAAGGTTATAGGTAACTATTGAACTTTATCACATACAGAGTAGAGATGAAATGGTCAGATATGTACTTTTGGAAAATCACGGTAATACTTGAGGGGAAAATGCCCTAGAGTGGATTAAAAGGATTTATGGTTGGGAGACTAACTGATAGTTTATTGTAATAGTCCATACACCAGGTTATGAGGGATATATCATAGAGGTTTCAGTGTTAAAGGAAAAGGGGAAGAATATTTGAGAGATTATGAAGTTAAAATCAAGTGTTGGCAACAGATTGCATATACAATTTGAAAGAAATTTGAAGAGATGTTGAGGATAAAATTTGAACTGTGAAAGGAAAATATGGCCATGCTTAAGAATCTGAGATTTGTTGGGAGAGTAGAGGCTGTTAGAAGAAGATACCTTAGATGGGTTGCATATATAGAAAATGAAGCAGAGGAAATATTACTTTTTCTGGTCATTGGGTAGGTATTCAAACTCAGAAAGGAAAGCAACTTTGTAAACCTCAGATCATTGACCCAAAATTAATCTCTTCCTCACAGTATGAAAAGACACTCTCAATTTAGAGGGGAAAAAAAAAAAAACTAGTCTCAGATGGACAAGTGATCTTTTTCAAAGATCATAGATAGTTACCTTCTATACTTAACTTGTTCTATTTTTATTCCATTACTATTACGCTATTGTATTCTCTCAATATATACATATACATTATATTATATGTGACTATGTATTATATATTATATTATTTTATTATCTTTCCAAAGAGATTCTATTTTTATTATATTATTCTATGATCTTTCTAAATAAATTTAAAACTACTTTATGGATGGTAATTCATCTTGGTTATTGTTTTCATAGAAGTAATTTATATATTCTGGTTCCTTTGGGAAGCTCAAGGAAGACTCATTGCTTGAATGCCTTCAATAAGTCATTGTCTTTTTGAGATCTCAGAGAGAGAGAGAGAGAGATTTTCAGAGAAAAATTGTCATTTATGTTTATTAAAGTTTATACTTTACCATAAAATCTAAAACTTTCTTCTAACAAGAAATAGGTCCATTTGAATATGTATTTTACTTGAGTTTTCTCAGCAGCAGTGTGCACCTGCTCATCCATATTTTTTTCTCATCCA
>NC_067400.1:273155954-273177968 GCF_016432865.1 Antechinus flavipes
GTTAATAAATCAGAGAAAAGTACATATTATTCATTTGACTTAAACTACATTTAAAATCCCATCTGTCCTTTACACCTTGGGGGCCAAGGGACCTTTCAGAAGCTGCATTAAGATGTAAAAGACTCACCCTTCCAGCTGTCTTACTCAGGGCTCAAGACACTTTTTCTACTGAACTTCAAGGGGCAGGATGATCTCTCCACTACATATTGCTAGATTATACAAGTGCTCACTTCCCAGGATAAGAAACAACAGGGTTTATAAGAGAATCTGGTTTGAGGATCAAGTTCGTACAATTTCCTTCATCCAGAAGGTAAAAAACCTCGGGCCCGGCGCAAGCTGGCAGATCTCGGTGTGCACAGTCATGAGCTGGAATATAAACACTTCAAAGTCTGTGGGAAAAGGAGTCAAGTCCCTTCGTTACAGCAAATATAGTGAATGCTACTTTTTGGGAATTCAGTGACTTCCACAATGTTCTTGTTTATTCATAGTGCTTCTGCTGACATTATAAAATTTCTTTCACAATGGTGGAATTAAGGTTTTTCTTGTTATTCATCTCATCAATCCTAAGGAAGAATAAATATGATTGAAAAGAGGTTTTTATTCATTTTTTTAAATTCCATCTTTGGATAATTTATCTTATTAATTTCCTGTCAGCTAAGAAGTTTCCAACTTTCAATTTCAGAAAGAATTCTCCATGACAGAATCTGGAGATCAATAATCAATGTTTTCTGTGGGGAATGCATGCCTAGTATGAACATATATGGATATTGTTACCATCCTTAGATGATTTCTGAACTGTGGTAGAGTAAATAAAAATTGGTACTGGAAGAAATCTTCCCACCTTCTATCATCCTCTACCTCCACCTCTGTCCACATTCAGGACCACATGTATAAGCATCATGTTGCTTTGCAGTGTTGTGGAAATCAATTTAGCAGATAATGTAGGCTAGCAAAAAAAGTGATTAGTTTAAACAAAATTGCCAATAGATAAGATGAAAGTGGGATAGTAAGGTGGTGTAGTGCATAGAACATTGTCCTTGGGATAAGAAGGACTTGAGTTCAAATACAGCCTCATATATTTGTTACTTATATGACCCTAAGTAAGTCACTTAATCCCAATTGCCTCCAAAATGAATTTTTTTAAAGATATAAATTAAATAGTTAGCAGCACATATTCTTTGATTTAAAGAAACCTAGGAAGGCCATCTGCCACAAAAAATAATCTCTTCTGTTGGGTGGTTCCTGAAGTTTGACATTATCAGTTTCCTCCCTTGAAGATTTGCCTTCTATAAAGCTTGTTATATTTTTTTGAAAATGTAAATACTTCTAAGAGGAATAACATTTTGTATTTTTTTTAAATAAGTTTTTATTGACAGAACCCATGCCAGGGTAATTTTTTACAATGTTATCCCTTGGATTTTTCCCCTCCCTTCCTCCACCCTCTCCCCCAGATGGCAAGCAGTCCTTTACATGTTAAATATGTTACAGTATATCCTAGATACAATATATGTGTGCAGAACTGAACAGTTCTCTTGTTGCACAGGGAGAATTGGATTCAGAAGGTATAAATAACCCAGGAAGAAAAACAAAAATGCAAGCAGTTTACATTCATCTCCCAGTGTTCTTTCTTTGGGTTTAGCTGCCTCTGTCCATCCTTGATCAATTAAAACTGAGTTAGATCTCTTTGTCAAAGAAATCCACTTCCATCAGAATACATCCTCATACAGTACCGTTATTGAGGCATAAATGATTTTCTGATTCTGCTCATTTCACTTAGCATCAGTTCATGTAAGTCTCACCAGTCCTCTCTGTATTCATCCTGCTGGTCATTTCTTACAGAACAATAATAGTCCATAACATTCATATACCACAATTTACTCAACCATTCTCCAATTGATGAGCATACATTCATTTTCTAGCTTCTAGCCACTACAAACAGGGCTGCCACAAACATTTTGGCACATACAGGTCCTTTTCCCTTCTATAGTATCTCTTTGGGGTATATGCCCAGTAGAAACACTGCTGGATCAAAGGGTATGCACAGTTTGATAACTTTTTGAGCATAGTTCCAAAATGCTCTCCAGAATGGCTGGATGTGTTCACAATTCCACCAACAATGTATCAGTGTCTCTGTTTTCCCATATCCCCTCCAACATTCCACATTATCTTTCCCTATCATTCTAGCCAATCTGACAGGTGTGTAGTGTTATCTCAGAGTTGTCTTAATTTGCATTTCTCTGATTAATAATTATTTGAAGCATATTTTCATATGGCTAGAAATAGTTTCAATTTCTTCGTCTGAGAATTGTCTGTTCATATCCTTTGACCATTTATCAATTGGAGGATGGGTATTTCTTTATAAAAAGAAAGGAAACAGTCTAGACTCCCTGGTTAACTGGAGTGAAATGATGGTAAATGAGATGTAGGTAAATCAAGACAATTATTCATACTTTATGCTATAAATCCTGCTTCTACCCTGGGTCTGTAATATTTTGAGCCAAAAGTGGGAAGGGAAGAAAAAAAATGTGATATATTTACCATGTACTACTATATATTACTAGGAGCAGCATGTTATAGGGGATAGAAAGTTAGCTTCAAAATCAAGATATGTATTCCTGACTCTGAGCCATAGTGTCTCGTAACCCTGGACAAGTCATTCAACTTAGTGCTTTAAGCACTCTAAGACTATAATAAATAAACCTACACAAATAGATGTGAATTTCTTCATGTGAGAGTATACAACAGTGATGAAACAACATATCTAGTCCCCTCTCTCTCATATATTATGAGAAACCCCATGTTACAGTGGATGAAGACCAGGACCCAGAGTCAAGAAGAATTTGATTCAAGCCCTACTTTTGGCTGGAACTAACTTATGTGATTGGGTAAATCACATAATCATAGTGCTCTAGGAAAATTTCTAAATCCTAAATTAGAAACAGTTGTGTGGTAGAGTAGATAGAATGTGGTGCTTGGAGTCCCTAAGACTCAAGTTCAAATTCAACTTCAGATATTTATTAGATTCTTGATTTTACTTGCCTCAGTCTGCTCAAGCTGTAAAATAGAGGTTGTAATAGAACCTCCCTCTTAGCATTTTTGCTAGGATAACATGAAATCAAATTTGTAATGTGCTTAACAGAGTGCCTTGTGCCTTAGAAAAATGTTGATGTTGATGTAGAGAAAATGTAGTCCTATATAGTCACATAGGGCTTCCCCATTGGGAGTTCATTCCCATAAGAAAAGAAATCACAAATCACTGAACTGGTACCAAAATATATTTTTTTAAATGTATATCTTAAATATATGTTTGACAGAAATTTAAAACCATAAATCTGAATATGAAAGGGAGTTTAGAAATAATCTAGTCCAATCTTCCTAACCTGTAAACTCCTGGATGATGGGGTCTTTTTCACTTAAATTTTGTTAACCATTTTAGTAATGTTGATTGTGCTCTGCACATAGAAATGCTTTAAACATTTTAAAAATTTTTGGGGAGGATGGAGGCACTTGCTACTCTCTTGTAGTCTGGTGGATTTTTACTCCAGGTTTGAACAGGGAAGGACTTTATAAAGCAAGAATACAAATAAGCTACGCTGGGCTCAAACTCTTTTTGGTAGCTATGGTACCTAAAAGACTGTCTGTGGCAACTGGATTTGTTTCTTTCCCAAATGAGTTGTGATGAAAAAGGAAAATGTTGAGCGTAGGTGAGTGTTATAGAAGAAAACATCACTCTTTTTGTCCAAGAGTTTTTTTTTTTTTAATTTTCTCTGCAATAATGGATTTAGAATTAATTCAATTCACTTCGATTTAACCAAAATGTTTGAGTGCTTAAAATGTAAAAAAAAAAAAAAAAAACTCTGTGCTAACTACTGGGGGGATATTTTGTGTGTGTGTGTGTGTGTTTGTGTGTGTGTGTGTGTGTGTGTGTGTGTGTGTGTGTGTAATGACGAAAGTTCTTCCTATCTCACAAGTTTTCATTCCCAGAAGTCAGCTATCAATTTGGGTCCCTAAAAGAATGTCACCCCAAATTCAGTTAATCAAAAGACTCAATCAAACACATATTAAGAACCTTGTGTATGCCAGGACTGGATTAGGTACTGGGTCAACAAAAACAAAAATTAATGTCCTCAAGAAGCTTACATTCTGCTCAACAGAAATAAGTGCATCTAATATGAAAACAATATACATTTAAAAATTCTTTTGGCAAGGGAGATATAGCAAGAAAATCATGAAAATTCACTTATAGAAAGTGAAGTTTGAGCTAACCTTGGAAGAAATTTTGAGGTCTAAGAACCACAGCGAATGAAGGAGTACATTTCAGACAGGACACCTTTTGCAAAGGCCTGGAAATGGGAAACGTGTAAGAGAAGAAAAAGAAGCCTCACTTTTGTGAGCTGTATTTTTCATGAAGAAATTTAATGTGTAATGAAACTAGAAAAGTAGAATAGATTCAGGTTCTGAGAGATTTTAAGTGCCAAATAAGAGGATTTGCATTTTATCTTAAAAATAATAAATATTTGATATTTACTGAATAGAGAAATAACATAGTTAGACTTGTCCTTTCAGCCTATCATTCTGTGTGAAGGATAAATTGAGGAATTAAAACTCAAAAACAGAGACAAATTAGAGAACTATGCAATATTATTTTGGACATGACCAATGTGGGAATTTTTTTTTCTTTTTCTTCTTTTTTTTTTTTTCTTTTCTTTTTTTTTCTTTTCTTTCTTTCTTTTTTTTTTTTTTTTTTTTTACAAAACTAAATATTGTAAAAGGTCCTTGGTTTGGTTTGGTTTTCAGTTGAGGGGTGGGGTTAGGGAGACAGTGCAGGGATAGGGTAGCAAAAGATAAAAGACAGGAAAGGAATGAAGGAAGGCAAGAAGGAAGGTAGGGAAAAAGGGAGAAAAAGGAACAAAGGAATGATAAAAATGTGATGGAATCACCTTATTTTGTTGCATGAAATCTCTCATAGAGCAGGGATAATTTATAATTTTAAAACAAAATATATAAATTAAATTTGAAATAAATATGAAATGTAAAAGTGTTCTTATGTCTATGCAATGTCTTTCAAATTCCAAAAGATTTATTTCCTGAAATTCAGCCATCTATTATCATTTTTTTCTTTAAAAAATAATTAATTTGAGAATATCAACATACACAAACTTCTCATATGTAATGATCTGTAGAAAAAGATTGCTTATGGAGTCTTGAATCCATACAATTTATTCTTCACCTGGAGCATATTGTTATTTTTAACACAGAAGCAAAAAAAAAAAAAAAATAATAAAATGAATGAATAAAACTAGACTAGTAGTCCAAAGGAGAGGTCTTATTGGTTCAACTACATAAGTGGAGAAAATAAATGAAGGTAGGAGATGTGGGAGATGTAAAATGGATAAAATTTGTCCACTGAATAGATTTGTAGGGTGAGGGAAGAAAGAGAGTGAAATTAGGCTAATAACACTGCGTTAATTTGAATAAGAACACTTTCTGTGAGCTCTAGAATTTTGACAATGACAAGACTTTCAGGTTCTCCTACCCATTTTAATTCAAACACTTGGCAAGAAAACCCCTTTTCAAGTGAGTGATCATGTGTTAAATTGTCATTCCATCCTATGAAAAGGAAAAGGAGAAAATCCTTACATAAAGCTTATATGTCTAAATGAGATTTATTAAAGGATAACCCACATGGTTGAGTGATGTGGTAGTCCTCCAAATCTAGGTCCAGATTGGGGTAGGGTATCAGCTCCAAAGATACCTCTCTTTTTATTGAAAAAAATTCTTATATTAGGGATGCTATTTCATTTTTGGAAGGGTTCTAGGGTGACAACTTTTGAGGAAGCAAAGCAAAGAAATATGTGTTAACTAAGTTTCCATATGAATAATTTTAAAATTCTGTGCATTCTTGAATAATTGGCTAAAGGGGCAAAGGAGAAAAGATGGGGACAAGGAAGCAGAGAATATGACGCCTTATAGATGATTTTAGTTTGTTTTCATAAAAAAACAGAATTTGTTCTCCATGGTCTTGATTGTATTTCTTAGAATGTCTTTTTTAGTTTGTTCATAGCCTCAATTTCTGTTTTAAATTTGATTTCTCTTGTATCACTTTCTAGATTCCAAAATATAACATAGATACACAAAAATATTAACATTCATTCAGGACTTCCAGGGCGGAGCCAAGATGGCGGAGCAGGCACACAGGACTCTCGAAGCTCCTCTCATTACCCTCATAACCAACTATTTAATCCAGCCTCAAAAATAACTCTTCACTGCTTAAATTCATGAAGATAAGAAGCACTACAATTTACCAGCAGATCCGGAAGCTCGCCAGGAAAGGTTTGTCCTGAGGGGCCAGGAACAGACTAGCACAGGCAGTGAGAGGCTAGCTTCCTGAGCAGACCAGGGGCGGGGGTGATCTCTGTGGCTAGAGAAGTTATAGGGACCACTTTGCTATAGGCTAACTGCTCTGCCTTGATTACAAAGCAGTAAACTGGCAGAGAAGTTAAAGCCTAAAACAGAGGGTCCTCTAAAAAACGCCAGAACCTAATGAGATCTGGCTGTAACCCCTCAAACCCGGAAGTGACTCAGGCAGACTTTACCGCAGCCCTGTGGCCACATCTCGCAGTTCGGGGCTTTTGCCGGGGCAGTTACTAATCTGCACGGCAAGGGGGCACAGCCTGGGCAGCCTCTAATCAGCAGAGTGGGGGGCTCGGCCTGGGGCAATAGAATCCCCCCAGCTGATTGCGCTTCCTGGGCAGACACTTCTGGTCCCTGCAAATCCATTCACTGCTCAGCTGCTAATACCCATAGCCCCAGGGCAGGGTTTGGCTTAGGGCAGTGAAACTCTCACTGCTAAGTGTCTAGCCCCAGGGCAGTCGTTATCTCACACAGCTGAGGTTCTTTGAAAGGCACTTTCCCAGCCTGGCCCTGCAGGCCTGAGTTACTTTCTGGTGGGGAACTCTTTCCCAGAGCACTCCAGTACCTCACTGCTTTTTGTAGCTGGTTGGCAGGACAGCTACCCGTCCATATACCTTTCACTGCTCTGCAGAGGAAGCTGGTAACCTCCTGGCTCCGAAGACAGACCCTACAGGCTCTAACAAAATTAGTAAAAAAATCAAAAAGAAAGATTGATAGTTTCTATACAGAAAGAGAACAGCTTTTCAACCCTGAAGAGACTAATAGCAAACAGTCTCCAGATGATTGTTGGTCTCCAA
Organism: Antechinus flavipes; assembly: GCF_016432865.1. Lineage (NCBI taxonomy): Eukaryota > Metazoa > Chordata > Mammalia > Dasyuromorphia > Dasyuridae > Antechinus > Antechinus flavipes. The sequence goes on from NC_067400.1 coordinate 273,163,166, forward strand.
TACAAAAGGCTCTCCTAGAAGAGACTATTAAAAATCTTAAAAGAGAGCTAGAAGAAGAATTGGGGAAAGACACATAACTCACTAAAAGAAAAATTTGATAAAGTGGAAAAAGAAAACAACTTCTTGAAATGTGAATTGGAAAAGGTAAAAAACTCCCAAGAAGTACAGGGAAACACAGTTTGCGAATTGTGAAACAGAGTTTGCGAACTGGAAAAGGAAAATGACTCACTAAAAAAAAAAAAAAAAAAAAAAAAAAAAATTAGTGAAATGGAAAAAAATTCCATAGAGCAAAACAACTCAATTGGACATATACAAAAAGAAGTAAAAAAAAGCTAATGAAGAAAATAACTCACTAAAAATTAGAACTGAACAAATAGAAATGACTGATTCATTGAGACATCAAGAATCAGTCAAGCAAAACCAAAAAAATGAAAGATTGGAAAAAAATGTCAAATATTTACTTGGAAAAACAACAGACTTGGAAAATAGATCTAGGAGAGATAACCTGAGGATCATCGGACTACCAGAAAATTATGATGAAAAAAAGAGCCTAGATACTATTTTACAAGAAATCATCAAAGAGAAATGCCCAGAAGTAATAGAACCGGAGGGTAAAATAGGCGTTGAAAGAATTCATCGAACACCTTCTGAAAAAGACCCTAAAATAAAGACTCCAAGGAATATTGTGGCCAAACTTCAGAATTTCCAGACTAAAGAAAAAAAATTTACAAGCAGCCAGGAAAAAACAGTTCATATACCGAGATGCCACAATAAGGGTCACACAAGATCTGGCTGCCTCAACATTAAAGGATCGAAGGGCCTGGAACCAGATATTCCGAAAGGCAAAAGAACTTGGAATGCAGCCAAGAATAAACTATCCAGCTAAGCTGAGTACTTTTTTTCCATGGAAGAAGATGGACATTTAATGAAATAGAGGAATTCCATCAGTTTCTAAGGAAAAAACCAGACTTAAACAAAAAATTTGATCTTCAACAACAGGAATCAAGAGAAGTAGAAAAAGGTAAAAGGAACTCTTGAGAACTGTATTTCTGTTGTGAATATACATAAAAACCATATGTATAATTTGATCTTACCGATATAAGATAAAAAAGGGAAGTAGAAATGGAAAGGGGATAGCGTCAGAAAAAGGGAAGAAGGGAGATAAAAAGAGGGAAACTACAAGCAACAATGAGGCAAAGGAAACCTATCATATATGAGGGAACTTAGAGAGGGGGAGGAATATTGTGTGAATCCTACTCTCATCAGAGTTGGCTCAAAGAGGAAACAATTGACATATTTGTTTTACTCAGATTCTTCTCTCACTTCATTAAAAAGTGGGAGAGGAAAAGGGAGAAGGAAAAAGAGTAATAAGGGAAGGGTACAAGAAAGGGGAAGGGATTCAAAAGGAGGAGGGAGGGATACTAAAGAGGGAGAGCTGCGCGACGTTAGTGGGACCAATAGGGAAGAAGGGAAGGAGGGCAAGAAGAAGAAAAATATAATCTGGGGATATTAGGATGGCAGGAAATGAAGAATTGGTTATTTTAACCGCAAATGTGAATGGGATGAACTCTCCCATAAAGAGGAGGCGGATAGCAGACTGGATCAAAAGTCAGAACCCTACAATCTGTTGTTTACAGGAAACACATTTAAAACAGGGAAATACATACAGACTAAAGGTAAAAGGCTGGAGCAGAATCTATTATGCTTCAGGTGAAGTCAAAAAAGCAGGGATAGCCATCCTTATCTCAGATCAACCAAAAGCAAAGATTGATCTAATTAAAAGAGATAAGGAAGGAAACTATATCTTGTTTAAAGGTACTATAGACAATGAAGCAATATCAGTATTAAACATATATGCACCAAGTGGTATAGGGTCTAACTTCCTAAAGGAGAAGTTAAGAGAGTTGCGAGAAGAAATAGACAGCAAAACAGTAATAGTGGGAGATCTCAATCTTGCACTCTCAGATTTAGAATAATCAAATCACAAAACAAATAAGAAAGAAATTAAAGAGGTAAATAGAATATTAGAAAAATTAGGTATGATAGATCTCTGGAGAAAACTGAATGGTGACAGAAAGGAGTATACTTTCTTCTCAGCAGTTCATGGAACCTACACAAAAATTGACCATATATTAGGACATAAAGATCTCAAAATTAAATGCAGGAAGGCAGAAATAGTAAATGCTTTCTTTTCAGACCACAATGCAATAAAAACTACATTCAACAAAAAGTTAGGTGTAAATAGACCAAAAAGCAATTGGAAACTAAATAATCTCATCTTAAAGAATGATTGGGTGAAACAGCAAATTATAGGCACAATTAATAATTTCACTCAAGATAATGACAACAATGAGACATCATATCAAAATTTATGGGATGCAGCCAAAGCAGTAATAAGGGGAAATTTTATATCCTTAGAGGGTTACTTGAAAAAAATAGAAAAAGAGAAGATCAATGAATTGGGCCGGGAACTTAAAAAGTTAGAAAAAGACCAAATTAAAAACTCCCAATCAATTACTACACTTGAAATTCTAAAATTAAAAGGAGAAATTAATAATATAGAAAGTAAAAAAATCTATTGAACTAATAAATAAAATTAAGAGTTGGTTTTATGAAAAAAACCAATAAAATTGATAAACCTTTGGTAAATCTGATTAGAAAAAGGAGAGAGGGAAATCAAATTAGTAGTCTTAAAAATGAAAAAGGAGAACTTACCATTGTTGAAGAGGAAATTAAAGAATAATAAGTGGTTACTTTGCCCAACTTTATGCCAATAAATTTGATAACCTAAGCAAAATGGATGACTACCTCCAAAAATATAGGCTTTCCAGATTATCAGAGGAGGAAATAAATTGCTTAAATAGTCCCATTTCAGAAAAAAGAAATAGAACAAGCTATTAATCAACTCCCTAAAAAAAAATCCCCGGGACCAGATGGATTTACATGTGAATTCTACCAAACATTCAAAGAACAATTAGCCCCAATGTTTTATAAACTATTTGAAAAAATAGGGAATGAAGGAGTCCTACCAAACTCCTTTTATGACACAGACATGGTACTGATACCTAAACCAGGTAGGTTGAAAACAGAGAAAGAAAATTATAGACCAATCTCCCTAATGAATATTGATGCTAAAATCTTAAATAAGATATTAGCAAAAAGACAACAGAAAATCATCCCCAGGATAACACATCATGATCAAGTAGGATTTATACCAGGAATGCAGGGCTGATTCAATATTAGGAAAACTATCAATATAATTGGCCATATTAATAATCAAATTAACAAAAAACATATGATCATCTCAATAGATACAGAAAAAGCATTTGATAAAATCCAACTTCCATTCCTATTAAAAACTCTTGAGAGTATAGGAATAAATGGACTTTTCCTTAAAATAATCATTAGCATCTATTTAAAACCAACAGTAAGCATCATATGTAACGGGGACAGACTGCAACCATTCCCAATAAGATCAGGAGTAAAACAAGGTTGCCCACTATTACTGTTACTATTTAATATTGTATTAGAAATGCTAGCTTTGGCAATAAGAGTTGAGAAATAGATTAAAGGAATAAGAATAGGCAATGAAGAAACCAAATTATCACTCTTTGCTGATGATATGATGGTATACTTAGAGAACCCCAGAGATTCTACCAAAAAGTTATTAGAAACAATCTACACTTTCAGCAAAGTTGCAGGATATAAAATAAACCCACATAAGTCATCAGCATTCTTATATATCACTAACAAAACCCAACAGTTAGAGTTACAAAAAGAAATTCCATTTAAAGTAACTACTGATTGTATAAAATATTTAGGAATCTATCTGCCAAGGCAAAATCAGAAACTTTATGAGCAAAACTACAAAACACTTTCCACACAAATTAAGTCTGATCTAACCAACTGGAAAAAGATTAAATGCTCTTGGATTGGGCGATCAAATATAATAAAGATGACAATACTACCTAAATTAATCTATTTAGTGCTATACCAATCAGACTTCCAAAAAACTACTTTGATGAATTCAAAAAAATAACAACAAAGTTCATATGGAAAAACAAAAGATCAAGAATTTCAAGGGAATTAATGAAAAAAAAAAATCAAATGAAGGTGGCCTAGCTGTACCAGATCTAAAATTATATTATAAAGCAACAGTTACTAAAACCATCTGGTATTGGCTAAGAAATAGACTAGTTGATCAATGGAATAGGTTAGGTTCAAAGGACAAAACTGCCAATAACTTTAATAATATAGTGTTTGACAAACCCAAAGACACCAGTTTCTGGGATAAGAATGCATTATTTGACAAAAATTGCTGGGAAAATTGGAAATCAGTATGGCAGAAACTAGGCATTGAACCACACTTAACACCGTACACCAAAATAAGGTCAAAATGGGTTCATGACCTAGGCATAAAGAATGAGTTTATAAATAAATTGGAAGAGCATAGGATAGTTTACCTGTCAGACCTGAGGAAGAGGGAGGAATTTATGACCAAAGAAGAACTAGAGATCACTATTGACCACAACATAGAAAATTTTGATTATATCAAATTGAAAAGTTTTTGTACAAAGAAAACAAATGCAAAGAAGATAAGAAGGGAAACAATAAACTGGGAAAACATTTTTACAATCAAAGGTTCTGATAAAGGCCTCATTTCCAAAATATATAGAGAATTGACTCATGCATAAGAAATCAAACCATTCTCCAATTGATAAATGGTCAAAGGATATGAACAGACAATTCTCAGATGAAGAAATTGAAACTATTTATAGACATATGAAAATATGCTCCAAATCATTATTAATCAGAGAAATGCAAATTAAGACCACTCTGAGATACCACTACACACCTGTCAGATTGGCTAGAATGACAGGGAAAGATAATGGGGAATGTTGGAGGGGATGTGGGAAAACAGGGACACTGATACATTGTTGGTGGAATTGTGAACACATCCAGCCATTCCGAAGAGTAATTTGGAACTATGCTCAAAAAGTTATCAAACTGTGCATACCCTTTGATCCAGCACTGTTTATACTGGGCTTATACCCCAAAAAGATACTAAAGAAAGGAAAGGGACCTGTATGTGCCAAAATGTTTGTGGCAGCCTTGTTTGTAGTGGCTAGAATCTGGAAAATGAAAGGATGTCCATCAATTGGAGAATGGTTGAGTAAATTGTGGTATATGAATGTTATGGAATATTATTGTTCTGTAAGGAATGACCAGCAGGATGAATACAGAGAGGACTGGTGAGACTTACATAAACTGATGCTGAGTGAAATGAGCAGAACCAGGAGATCATTATATACCTCAACAACGATACTGTTTGAGGATGTATTCTGATGGAAGTGGATTTCTTCGATAAAGAGAGCCTTAATTGATCAAAGATGGACAGAAGCAGCTACACCCAGAGAAAGAACACTGGGAAATGAATATAAACTGCTTGCATTTTTGTTTTTCCCCCCTTGTTATTTATACCTTCTGAATTCAATTCTCCCTATGCAATAAGAAAACTGTTCAGTTCTGCACAAATATATTGTATCCAGGATATACTGTAACCTATTCAACATGTAAAGGACTGCTTGCCATCTGGGGGAAGGGGTGGAGGAAGGGAGGGGAAAAATCGGAACAGAAATGAATGCAAGGGATAATGCTGTAAAAAAAATTACCCTGGCATGCGTTCTATCAATAAAAAAGATATTAAAAGAAAAAAAAAAAGAAAAAAAAAAGAAAAATATCAATTGCTCATGGGTAGGCCAAGCCAATAGAATAAAAATGACAATTCTGCCTAAAAAAAACATTCATTCAGTACATTTTGCTTAGTTATATCTCAAATAAAAGAGTATTGGATCTATGAGATGGATTAGTAAGTAATTTACAAAACATAAAATAAACCCTCATATTGGAGCTAAGAATGATTCCATACTTGAAAAGCTGGATGACTAGAAGAATACTGGTATTTTCAAAAAAAAAAAAATAAGGAAGTTGAGAAGATCTATGTTTCAAGGAAAATTTACCAAGATATGTTTGAAGCATACCGAGTATGAGATGTTTATAAGAAACCCAGGTCAAATTTTCCAGTAGGGCAGCAGTGTTACAGGACTGAACTTTGGGAAAGATAGAAGGGTTACATATATCTATATAGATTTGGGAAACTTCATTAGTGAAGTAATGAGAGCAGGATATAGAATTAGAAGTTAGGTAGAGCAAAGGAGACTATGAAGAAGTAAGCAAAGAGCTGAGAAGAGCAGAAACAGAGAACAGCATAATGAAAGAGTGCAAGGCAACAATATCCAGACAGAGTGGTTGGTCAACAGTGGTAACTGTTAACAGGAGTACTTGTCATGGGAGTATTAAGGACTGGTACTGAAAAGGGGCATTAGAATTGGAAATTAAGAAGTCAATGTCTCTTAAATGATGAAGTTGAAAGTGATCAAATCATCCAGGTATGGAAAGAGAAATGGATCAAAAAGAATACATAGCTTTTTGTATAGCCTATGAAAGGAAAGAGAGAAGAAGTGAGCTTGAGGGTTGGTAGATTAAAGAAAAGTGTTGGTTTTGTTTGTTATGTTTGTCTATTTTATTTTGTTTTTAGGGATCCTCTTGTTACTTTAGGAATTGGTATATTTTTTCAGCAGTCTTAATGATAAGACCATTCATCACTCTTAAAAGACTTTTTTTTTCTAAGTGCCAGGTTTAAAATAAAAAGCAGAAATATTCCTAGCAAAGTAATTAGTACTTTAAAAGTCTACCTTATTTAACTGAACTTCCTATTTTACTTCATTCTCTTTCATGGTAAGAAGTCTATGTATATACTGAATAAATTATCATGAGAATATGGGAAAGAGAATGAGGTAAGCAACTACATCTTTTTTCTGTGCTCCTTAGTCATCTCTGATATATTATAGTTTTCAGCAAAAGTGTGACGAGGGATGATAGCTATAGGCAAAGTAATTTATTATTTATTCATTATATAATAGGAAGGTAAAGCTGAAAGGGACTTATAATATTTTTTTTTCTTTTTAAAAAAATTTGATTATGAACTTAATAAATAAAAAAAAAAAACACTTCCATAACATAGTAGAATGGAATGATTGCACATGAAACTACAAAACTTTATTGAAAAACCTACTCTTCCTTTTAAATATATAATAAAGTTATCCTACAAAGTTTTTCCCATTTTTCTTTCCCCATCATGATTTCATATAGAAATATACATATATATACGTGTATATATATATATATATATATATATATATATATATATATATATATATATATATATATACATGCATTGTGTTCATATGTATATACATGAATGTATATGCATGTATGTAAAACTGTTTTATTTATCACTTCTTTTTTCTAGATGTTTTCTAGATCTTCACAAATTTATTATACAATTAAGAAAACTGAAGTCCAGAGGGAAGTGAATTGCTCAAGGTTAAATAGTGAATAAAAAAGCTAAGGGTAATGACAACTTCTAAGGGATATTGTAGAGAGATTCATCCATTGGGAAGGAAATTGGATGAGATATTTTAACGTTTCTTCCAATTCTAGGCCATATGATTCTATTCTGTTATTTTATAGATTTGTCAAACTTAACAAAAGTAAAGAATGATACCTGTTTCCTCTAACAATGTAGCTGCCACATGTGCCAGCCTTCTGGAACTCCAGAAGCTCCACATTCTTCTGTTTTGTGTTGCCTTGGTAGTCATGACACTCTCATGGTAAGTTCAATTTTTTTTTCCAAGAGATGAAAATAAAAGGGCTGCCTTGCCTATAAGCAGCTTTCCTTTCCCCCAATAGTTTCACTGGAGATGTCTTGTCTGTCTGCAAGGAAATACAGCAAAATCTCACTAGTTGGCATTAAATTGGTAATCCAGACAAAGTATAATTCAATACATTTTAAAATAAGAATGGATTTTATCCCTTTCAAATTTAAGCTGTAATTCAAAATAGTTTAGCACAGTGAGGTTTAGAAGTCCTTGGAGAACTGGTGTTAATGCAAGGTTAGTAATTATCATGTCTATTGTTTGCATATAAATGAATCTTAAGGTGTTTGAGGGTTTTTTTCTTCTTCAGTATTTTAAACAATTCCCTTACCCATGCCCCCCAACTTTGTTTATACAGTAATGTATTATAGATCACCTTTCCAGAATATTGGAAATAGAAATATGAAATGAAAATGAAGGCAAAATTGCAAGACTGAGACAGGCAATAACAATGGTGGTATAATTGTAAATGACTTTTCAAAAACTTTAATCAGAGAAAAAGAGAAGGAATATGGGATGACACCCATCAGGTATGGATGGACTCGAAAAGTGTGATGATCCTTTCCCTTAAGACACATGCATTTTTACATAGAGGGACTAGGTAGAGTACAACTTTGCTCAGATAAATAAATACAAGTTATACAAAATGTATATAGTGAGGAAAAGGGTAGTCTTGAACAGAGTCTTATCCTTCTCTAATTTAGTATAATAGAATTTGTTACATATCACAAGAATCAGGAATAACAAACAGGCAACCCTGCTGCTGCAATGCAATCTAAAAAATACTTTGAAAGTTGTGGAGAAAATTCTTCAGAATGTTGTGTGGTGAATATGTAAAAGGCCTACATAAGAAAAATACAAAGTATTGATTGGGTGATTAATAGAGGATGTGATTGAAAAAGACTTGTTGATGAATTGGTGATAACCAATTAATCACAATAGTTGCAACCAATTAACCAACAAGTCTTTATTAATTGGTTATCACTAATTCATCAACAAGTCTTGATTAATTATCTATATCATATCAGGGACTGACCTATTAAGATTAAATAATCCCTAATGTCAAGTAGTTTGCCTTGTTATAGAGAAGAAAGCATATACATATATAACTACAGAAAATAAATGAAAAGTAGGCAATGGCAAAGTAGAATGGTTGAGAGAACCCTACTAATGAAGGAATTAGAAAAGGCTCCAAGTAGAAAGTGATAGAATTGTGTCTCATAACTTTTATGAGGTAGACATACACAGGCCAAACATTTTACAGGTCACATTTCTGCCATGTAATTCTAGTTACATAAAACAAGAATATTTAAAGCTATAACCATGAACCATTCATCTAGAAAGCAAATTTCAGAAAAATCCTACACTGAGATAGAAATAAAAATTTATGTACTGCAATTGTGTGTCATTAATATATCCTTCATTTGAAATATATAGTAAATGGCAGTAAAGTTAATTTGTTAACCCCTTTATCCCTCCTAGCACAAGACCTATTTCCTAATACCTGATTCTATTAGAGAAATGAGTGTATATTATTGTCCATTTCTTTTATAATTTCTGGAAAATCATTAGGAGTTTAAAACTGCTATCATCAAGCTAGGAAGCACCAACTGCATGCCAGTGACTAGAGATACCAAGTCCAAAGAATGAGGGCTTTACATTCTAATGAGAGAGAGAAGTTCTTATATAGATTAATACAGCAGATACGTAGATGGATGGATGGATGGATGGATGGATGGATGGATGGATAAAGCTTATAAATGCAAATAAACATAAAGTAATTAAATAAAGGGTAGTTTGGGAAACTGGACCAAAGCACTGAAGGAGGAGAGAAGGAAGACAAGAATCAAGAAAGGCTTCACTTAAAAAGAAAGACTTCATTTAAAATACATCTTAAAGGAAGAGGAGAATATTATAAAGTGGAGTCAGTGAATTGCAATGTATTGGAAAGTGGGATAACCAAGGTGAAATCACAGGAGTACATGAGTGAAGAGAGCTGGCTGCTCTCAAATCTTGACAAGGCAACATAGATTCATAGGACTATAAGATCCTGGATCCACTGGAGTGAAATACAAGACTCCAGTCAAAGACTGGACTGACAGACAAAACTGAATTGCATAAATTGTGAGTCTGAATTACTTTGGTAAAAGTTGTTTTCCAATGGTACTGTTTCCAAAATTTGTAGAGGAAAAGTACATTTTAAACTATATCTGGTGCACCTTCTTCCCTGATGTTAAGGTCTTCCTTAGCAAACTATCTTTTATTTAGTAGCTTTGTATGCCATTAAGCTGTACTTAATATAAAATAAACTAGATTCTTACCATCAACATATAAATATGAGACATTTTTCTTCTTTTTATAGCTAAACTTTTTCATTAACAATTCTGTCCAGTACTAATCACCATTTATTATATGTCCATTTTATCTAAAATGAAAGAATAAACAACAAATTTATTAATAGGGCTAGTGGGTGAAAAAAGAAAAACTTACATTTATCTTTTCATATCATTCACACTTAGCAAATGAACTACAAAACATTAAGAAGAAAGGAATTGAAATTATCTCATGTGATTTCAGGCTTCTGAAAATTGAAAACATTCTATAGTAGTATGTTGCAAAGAATCTAAGCTATTTGGAGATGAGATAATTAGACCATTTCCCTTCTTCTCTGGGACCTATCTTTTTATTCATTCAAGTAGTTGCTATAGTGCAAGTGATTCTTGTTTCTGTGGAAATGAATGTATCTTTATTAAACCCCATTTGAAAAGAAAAGTTCTAATCCATGAGAGCTTTAAATTCATGAATAGGAAGAAGCATGTACATGTGTGTGTGTGTGTGTGTGTGTGTGTGTGTGTGTTTTAGGAAAGAGAAAAGATTCTTGTTCAAGGAGTCATAGGCAATTCATACATTCATATTTTACAATGTAATACAATAGCAATATTTAATAATAATATTAAAAAGCCATTTTGGAGCAGAGATGGACTATGAGTCAGGAAGACTGCTCCATATTGTCATTGTGACCACAGGCTAGTTAATTAATCTCTCAGTTCCAATACAGCTCTTTATGATTATAAATTTCACAGTAGCTACCTCCATTGGTAGAAAGAGTTCTCTTACTGACTTTTGCATAAATGAATTAAATTATAGGCCAATCCACATTTTCATTACCATCATTAATAAAATTTATATACTACTTTAAAATGTCATAAACAATTCCTTTGACTTTCACAACAAAATTTTAAAGTGTGTTCTTCAAAGATCATAGCTCTTATTTTACAAATGAGAAGCTCAAAGAACTTAGGCAGTGTACTCATGAAGAGATGCAAATTTTGAATGTTAGGTCTTTCTGACCCTAATATTATAACACTATGGATGATATCAAATGTCCTCATAGAAATCAACATCTTTACAGCTCTCAAACAAAAGAGATATTTCCAACATAATTTGGAAACATGCTATGAAACTAATAACTGCTTAATATAGGTAAAATACAATATGACAAAATGGAGAAAATCAACTGGCTAAAAACAATGATGAATGAGGGTGATCTGGCAAGAAATGATTCAAGGCCAAGGACAGAAATTCTAATAATGTAGTTGACCATATGCATAAAAAGACGACTAGATTTGAAATTAGATCTATATTCTGGCCCTGAAAATTTATTTAACTTGTGCAATAATATACTAGTCACTTCAAATGTGAATCTCATTTTCTTCAAATATAAAGTCCAAAAATGAAAACAAAAATACATTCTAGCACTAATAGATTATTTGTTATTTGAGGATACTAGAAAAGACACACAAATATATAGACTGACAGACAGATATATAAATATTTAGAGTATATATATTCTCTCTATATGTATATATTCAATGTATTCTCTATATACACATACACACACACATACACACACATACATCTACATATATATATATATGTATATATATATATATAAAGAGAGAGAGAGAGAGAGTATATATAAAAAAGACAGAGAGATGGTATATGTTTATATGTGTGTGTGTGTGTGTGTATACATACATACACACACACACACACACATACATAATATATAAAGAGTGTATATATATAGAGTGTATATACATATACATATATACTCACATTTTATATATATATATACACACACACACACACACACACATATATATATATATATATATATATATATATATATATATATACATATTTTCTGAATAACTTTGGAATTAATTGCATGACATGGGAGACATTGGCATAAGACCACACAGCATGAACCCCCATCAAAGAAGGTGCTGTGCTCTTTGACTAAAACAAAAAAATGTACAATCAAAGAAATGTGAAATTCACATTTACAAAATCGAACCCAAAAGTTCAAATAAACTTTTTGTACCCTACCTCTGTTAGATCATTTCGAGCTTGCATTGGTCTGATCAGTCATAGTTGGACACACTGTAACCTGACTCTAACATAGTAATTTCATTTTGGTCCTCTTCAAGAACAAAGGACAACAGAATGTTATGGAATATTATTGTTCTGTCAGGAATGACCAGCGGGATGAATACAGAGAGGACTGGCGAGACTTACATAAACTGATGCTAAGTGAAATGAGCAGAACCAGGAGATCATTATATACCTCAACAATGATACTGTTTGAGGATATATTCTGATGGAAGTGGATCTCTTCGATAAAGAGAGCTAATTCAGTTTCAATTGATCAAAGATAGACAGAAGCAGCTACACCCAAAGAAAGAACACTGGGAAATGAATATAAACTCCTTGCATTTTTGTTTTTCTTCCCAGGTTATTTATACCTTCTGAATTCAAATCTCCCTGTGCAACAAGAAAACTGTTCGGTTCTACATACATATATTGTATCTAGGATATACTGTAATCTATTCAACATGTAAAGGACTGCTTGCCATCTCGGGGAGGGGGTGGAGGGAGGGAGGGGAAAAATCAGAACAGAAATGAATGCAAGGGATAATGCTGTAAAAAATTACCCTGGCATGGGTTCTATCAATAAAAAGTTATTTAAAAAAAAAAGAACAAAGGACAACAACCAAGCCAATCAATATATATATATATATATATATATATATATATATATATATATATATATATATATATATATATATATATATATTCATATATAAACTGTACATACACATATAGCATAGATATGTGTATATGTATACATATGTATGTGTTTAATGAGAATGTTTGATAAGGATATGTATGTCATATGATATGGCATCATCAAAATAATATAACTACACAAAATTATGTGACAACATAATTTTACATTATCCACACAGAGAAAATTGAATGAATATTGAATGCCAAAGTTCACTTGGGTTTTAATTTCACCTTATGATAGATTGATTCTAACTAATAAAGTCACAAGTATAGTCAGCAAAATTCAACATCTATTAAATACTAAGGATTATACAATTACACCAGATTGTATATATGTAGACATAGAAATAGAAATATATTTACATATGTGTGTGTGTATATATATGTATGTGTATATATATATATATATATATATATATATATACATATATACACACACACTCATACACACATATACATCTATCTGTATTAATTATAGATATCTATGTTCTTAGGTAGCTATTTTTCTTTTCCTCTATTTCTTTATCTGTATATATTTGGCAAGGAATGAAAAACTTTCTTCACATTGTAGCCTTTGAGATAGTGCTTTGAAATCATGACTTTTGTGAAAAGAATAAAAAATGGTATAGGTATAGCTTAGAAAAATAATATATCTATGAATCATAAGAAAGTAAGATATAAAAAGTCCTTTGGGGTCTTTGGGATGTGTGTGAGCATATGACACTTGTTCTTATGAGTGCATGGAGATATATGGGACAATAAAGTTACTTAATTGCATCTTTGAAAGTTTCAACATCCTTGTTACCTTGGAATTTTGGCGTTCACTATGATAGTAGTAGGTGAAACATAGATCCCAAGGGAGAGATTAACTATTTGAATGATTAATTAAATGGGAAGATAAGTAGGACTTACAATACCAACACTGCTGTTTATTAGTTTAAAAAGCAGGATGCCACATTTGGCCCCTCAGAGTATGTCCTTATGGAATCTCTGGATACATGTCATATTCAAAATACAGTCAGAAATATCTCTGAAAAGAATTTTTCATGATAAATGTATCTCTTCCCAAATAGTGATATCCTGTCAAATGATTTTACTTGAAAGCACTCTGACTTCCTTTTTATTTTTTTTTTTTTTTTAATAACTTTTTATTGACAGAACCCATGCCAGAGTAAATATTTACAGCATTATCTCTTGCACTCACTTCTGCTCCAATTTTTCCCCTCCCTCCCTCTCTCCATCCCCTCCCCCACATGGCAAGCAGTCCTTTACATGTTGAATAGGTTACAGTATATCCTAGATACAATATATGTGTGAAGAACTGAACAGTTTTCTTGTTGCACAGGGAGATTTGAATTCAGAAGGTATAAATAACCCGGGAAGAAAAAAACAAACATGTAAGCAGTTTATATTCATTTCCCAGTGTTCTTTCTTTGGGTTGCTTCTGTCCATCCTTGATCAATTGAAACTGAATTAGCTCACTTTATCGAAGAGATCCACTTCCATCAGTATACATCCTCAAACAGTCTCGTTGTTGAGGTGTATAATGATCTCCTGGTTCTGCTCATTTCACTTAACATCAGTTCATGTAAGTCTCTCCAGTCCTCTCTGTATTCATCCTGCTGGTCATTCCTTACAGAACAATAATAGTCCATAACATTCATATATCACAATTTACTCAACCATTCTCCAATTGATGGGCATCTGTTCATTTTCCAGCTTCTAGCCACTAAAAATAGAGCTGCCACAAACATTTTGGCACATACAGGTCCCTTTCCCTTCTTTATTATCTCTTTGTGGTATAAGGCCAGAAGTAACACTGCTGGATCAAAGGGTATGCACATTTTGATAACTTTTTGAGCATAGTTCCAAATTGCTCTCCAGAATGGCTG
>NC_067400.1:273178468-273224483 GCF_016432865.1 Antechinus flavipes
AATCAGTACTAACATCTTAAAATCTAGAAACAAAGGTGAGTGAGTGGATGTAACATAAAGTTCTGTAGTGGGCCCTTTTCTTTTTTCTCTCTATACTATTTGTGTGTGAAGCGGGGGGGGGGGGGGGGGGGGATGTCATAAGGAATTGTAGACAGATATTTATAAATTATGCAAAATGCAATTTAAATGTTATCAATAAGCCCCCTGTGATAACAATGATAATAAGAATAAGGAAAAATGTATCTGAGTTCAAAAATGCCAAAAAGAGAAGATCCTATCATCTGGTTAATGACTGCATCATTTGAAGGAATTTTGAGATGCATCCTATGAAAATCTCAAAAGTTTCTTATTTCAGTTTTTTAAAAGCTTTTATTAAGTACTAGATACCAATATAAGCATCACAGGTTAAAACAAAAGGCAAAGGAGCCTCTGCCACCAAGCATATGTAGTATTTCTATAAATAATATCTAATGGACTTTTATAGGTACAATAGATAGAACACTAGCAAGTTAGGAAAATTTGAGTTCTAAACTGGCCTCAGACATATACTAATTTTGGGACCCTGAGTAAATTATTTAGCATCCATTTACATCAGGATAATAATAGCACCTACCTCCCAGGAGGTTATGATGGTTAAATGAGTGATTTTTGTGAAATGCTTAGCTGTAGAGGGCCAAGTATACATGAAATAAGTAATCTTACAACAAGATGTTAACTCAGTGGGATTAACCACAAACATCTGGAGTCTCTCGGGACCTGGCCACCCCTCCCCCACAGTTACTCAGCACACTCTCAAAGTCTTTGTGCTCTCAAAGGACTGCAGCACAGTCCTGCTAGTGCCTTGCTGCTGCCCCCTCAGTATGTAGAGGAAACTCGGTAACACCACCCAGCCCCCTCTCCCTCCCCATTCCCCCCGCAAAAAGCAGACTCCATTTAGGATTTTTTTTTTTTCTTTTTGCTAGTTTGTCTTTGATTCTTCTCTGACGAAATGAGCAAAAAATTGAAAAGGACCGTAACTCTTGACAGCTTCTATATAGATAGAGAGCAGACTCTAAACCCTGAGGGGACTAAAAACAGACTGTCTCCAGGTGAATCCCCAAAGGAGGAGATCATCTGTTCCTCAGCACAGATGAATCTCATAGAAGAAATTTAAAAGGCTCTCATAAGAGAGCTAAAAGAAAAATGGGAAAAGGAGAGGGAGACTTGGCAAGAGAGTCTGGAGAAGTCATCCCACTCATTTAAAGACAGAGTGGAAAAAGAAATCAAATCCTTGAAAAATAGGATTAATGAACTGGAAACA
Source organism: Antechinus flavipes (assembly GCF_016432865.1). NCBI lineage: Eukaryota > Metazoa > Chordata > Mammalia > Dasyuromorphia > Dasyuridae > Antechinus > Antechinus flavipes. Next base: position 273,179,769 of record NC_067400.1, read on the forward strand.
GAAAATAGCTCTCTAAAAAATAAAATTGGTGAAATGGAAAAAAATTCCATAGAACAAAAGAACTCAATTGGACAATTAGAAAAATATATTTAAAAAGTGAGTGAAGAAAATACTTCATTGAAAATAAGAATCGAACAAATGGAATTGAATGAGTTGAGGAGACAAGAAGAATCAGTCAAGCAAATCCAAAAAAATCAAACAATAAAAAAGAATGTGAAATACATTCTTGGGAAAATGACAGACCTGGAAAAAAAAGATCCAGGAGATTGTCTCTGAGAATTATTGGACTTCCAGCAAAGTATGATGAGAAAAAGAGCCTGGACACTATTTTCCAGGAAATTATCAAAGAGAACTGCCAGAAGTCATAGAAACAGAGGGTAAAATAGACATGGAAAGAATTCATTGATCACCTACTGAAAGGGATCCTAAAATCAAAACAAAAAGAAATATAGGGGCCAAATGCCAGAACCCTTAGATGAAGGAAAAAATACTGCAAGTGGATAGAAAACCCCAATTCAAATATAGAAGAGCCACAATAAGGATCACCAAGGATCTGGCAGCATCCACATTATTATTTTTTTTTAATTTAATTTTATTTAATAATAACTTTGTATTGACAGAATCCATGCCAGGATAATTTTTACACAACATTATCCCTTGTAATCACTTATGTTTCGTTTTTTCCCCTCCCTTCCTCCTCCCCCCCCAAGATGGCAAGCAGTCCTATATATGTTGAATATGTTGCAGTATATCCTAGATACAATACTTATTTGCAGAACCGAACAGTTCTCCCGCTGCACAGGGAGAATTGGATTCAGAAGGTAAAAATAACTCGGGAAGAAAATTAAAAATGCAAATAGTTCACATTCATTTTCCAGTATTCCTTCTTTGGGTGTATCTGTTTCTGTTCATCATTTATCCAATGAAACTCAGTTAAGTCTCTTTGTCAGAGAAATCCACTTCCATCAGAATACATCCTCATACAATATCGTTGTCGAAGTGTATAATGATCTCCTGGTTCTGCTCATCTCACTTAGCATCAGTCCATGTAGGTCTCTCCAAGCCTCTCTGTATTCATCCTGCTGGTCATTCCTTACAGAGCAATAATATTCCATAACATTCATATACCACAATTTACCCAGCCATTCTCCAATTGATGGGCATCCATTCATTTTCCAGTTTCTAGCCACTACAAACAGGGCTGCTACAAACATTTTGGCACATACAGGTCCCTTTCCCTTTTTTAGTATCTCTTTGGGTATAAGCCCAATAGAAACACTGCTGGATCAAAGGGTATGCACAATTTGATAATTTTTTGGGCATAATTCCAGATTGCTCTCCAGAATGGCTGGATTCGTTCACAACTCCACCAACAATGCATCAGTGTCCCAGTTTTCCCCAATCCCCTCCAACATTCATCATTATTTTTTCCTGTCATCTTAGCCAATCTGACAGGTGTGTAGTGATATCTCAGAGTTTTCTTAATTTGCATTTCTCTGATCAATAGTGATTTGGAATACTCTTTCATGTGAGTGGTAATAGTTTCAATTTCTTCATCTGAAAATTGTCTGTTCATATCCTTTGACCATTTATCAATTGGAGAATGGCTTGATTTTTTATAAATTTGAGTCAGTTCTCTATATATTTTGGAAATGAGGCCTTTATCAGAAGCTTTAATTGTAAAGATGTTTTCCCAGTTTGTTGCTTCCCTACTAATCTTGGTTGCATTCATTCTGTTTGTAAAAAGGCTTTTTAATTTGATATAATCAAAATTTTCGGTTTTGTGATTGGTAATGGTCTCTAGTTCATCTTTTGTCACAAATTTCTTTCTCCTCCACAAGTCTGAGAGATAAACTATCCTATGTTCCTCTAATTTATTTATAATCTCGTTCTTTATGCCTAGGTCATGGACCCATTTTGATCTTATCTTGGTATGTGGTGTTAAGTGTGGGTCCTTGCCTAATTTCTGCCATACTAATTTCCAGTTATCCCAGCAGTTTTTATCAAATAATGAAATCTTATCCCAAAATTTAGAATCTTTGGGTTTGTCAAACACTAGATTGCTATAGTTGACTATTCTGTCTTGTGAACCTAACCTTTTCCACTGATCCACTAATCTATTTCTTAGTCAATACCAAATGGTTTTGGTGACTGCTGCTTTATAATATAATTTTAGATCAGGTACAGCTAGACCACCTTCATTTGATTTTTTTTTTCATTAATTCCCTTGAGATTCTCGACTTTTTATTGTTCCATATGAATTTTGTTGTTATTTTTCTGAATCATTAAAATATTTTCTTGGAAGTCTGATTGGTATAGCACTAAATAAATAGATAGTTTTTAGGGAGTATTGTCATCTTTATTATATTCGCTCGGCCTATCCAAGAGCACTTAATATTTTTCCAATTATTTAAGTCTGACTTTATTTGTGTGAAAACTTTTTTGTAATTTTGCTCATATAATTCCTGACTTTCCTTTGGTAGGTAGATTCCCAAATATTTTATGCTATCAACAGTTATTTTGAATGGAATTTCTCTTTGTATCTCTTGCTCTTGGATTTTGTTGGTGGTGTATAAGAATGCTGAGGATTTATGGGGATTTATTTTGTATCCTGCTACTTTGCTAAAATTATGAATTATTTCTAATAGCTTTTTAGTAGAATCTCTGGGGTTTTCAAGGTATACCATCATATCATCTGCAAAGAGTGATAGTTTGGTTTCCTCATTGCCTACTCTAATTCCTTTAATCTCTTTCTCGACTCTTATTGCAGAGGCTAGTGTTTCTAATACAATATTGAATAATAATGGTGATAGTGGGCAACCTTGCTTCACTCCAGATCTTACTGGGAAAGGTTCCAGTTTTTCCCCATTGCATATGATGCTTACTGATGGTTTTAAATATATGCTCCTGACTATTTTAAGGAAAAGTCCATTTATTCCTATGCTCTCAAGTGTTTTTATTAGGAATGGATGTTGGATTTTATCAAATGCTTTTTCTGCATCTATTGAGATGATCAAATGGTTTTTGTTTGTTTGGTTGTTGATGTAGTCAATTATGTTAATAGTTTTCCTAATATTGAAACAGCCCTGCATTCCTGGTATAAATCCTACTTGGTCATAGTGTATTATCCTGGGGATGATTTTCTGTAATCTTTTTGCTAATATTTTATTTAAGATTTTAGCATCAATATTCATTAGGGAGATTGGTCTATAATTTTCTTTCTCTGTTTTCAGCCTACCTGGTTTAGGTATCAGTACCATGTCTGTGTCATAAAAGGAGTTTGGTAGGACTCCTTCAATCCCTATTTTTTCAAATAGTTTATATAACATTGGAGTTAATTGTTCTTTAAATGTTTGGTAGAATTCACATTTAAATCCATCTGGTCCTGGGGATTTTTTCTTAGGGAGTTGATTGATAGTTTGTTCTATTTCTTTTTCTGAGATAGGAGTGTTTAGGATATTTACTTCTTCCTCTGTTAGTTTAGGCAAGCTATATTTTTGGAGGTATTCTTCTATTTCATTTAAGTTGTCGAATTTATTGGCATAAAGTTGGGCAAAGTAACTCCTAATTATTGCTCTAATTTCCTCTTCGTTAGTGGTGAGTTCTCCCTTTTCATTTTTAAGACTAACAATTTGATTTTCCTCTTTCCTTTTTTTAATCAGCTTTACTAAGGGTTTGTCTATTTTGTTGGTTTTTTTATAGAACCAACTCTTAGTTTTATTAATTAATTCAATAGTTTTTTTACTTTCAATTTTATTGATCTCTCCTTTTATTTTTTGAATTTCAAGTTTAGTGTTTGATTGGGGGGTTTTAATTTGTTCCTTTTCTAGCATTTTTAGTTGCAAGCCCAATTCATTGACCTTCTCTTTCTCTATTTTATACAAATAGGCCTCTAGAGATATGAGATTTCCCCTTATTACCGCTTTGACTGCATCCCATACATTTTGGTATGATGTCTCATTATTATCGTTTTCTTGGATGAAGTTATTAATTATGTCTATAATTTGCTGTTTCACCCAATCATTCTTTAGTATGAGATTATTTAGTTTCCAATTATTTTTTGGTCTACTTTCCTGTGGCTTTTTATTGAATGTGATTTTCAATGCATCATGGTCAGAAAAGTATGCATTCACTATTTCTACCTTACTGCATTTGAGTTTGAGGTTTTTATGTCCTAATATATGGTCAATTTTTGTATAAGTTCCATGAACTGCTGAAAAGAAGGTGTATTCCTTTCTGTCCCCATTACATTTTCTTCAGAGATCTATCATATCTAATTTTTCTAGTATTCTATTTATCTCTTTGACTTCTTTCTTATTTATTTTGTGGTTTGATTTATCTAATTCTGAGAGTGCAAGGTTGAGATCTCCCACTATTATAGTTTTACTGTTTATTTCTTCTTGCAGCTCTCTTAATTTCTCTTTTAAGAATTTAGATACACTACTTGGTGCATATATGTTTAAGATAGATACTGCTTCATTATTCATTCTACCCTTTAGCAAGATATAGTGCCCTTCCTTATCTCTTTTGATTAGATCAATTTTTTTCTTTAGCTTGATCTGAGATCAGGATGGCTACCCCTGCTTTTTTGGCTTCACCTGAAGCATAGTAGGTTTTGCTCCAACCTTTTACCTTTAACCTGCATGTATCACCCCGCTTCAGGTGTGTTTCCTGTAAACAACATATTGTAGGATTCTGGCTTTTAATCCATTCTGCTAACTGCTTCGTCTTTATAGAGGAGTTTACCCCGTTCACATTTATGGTTAAAATGACCAATTCTGTATTACTTGCCATCTTGTTAACCCTGATTTATGCTTTTCTTTCTTCTTACTCCCTTACCCCCCTTCCCAGTATTAAGCTTGTGAGCACCACTTGCTTCTCACAGCCCTCCCATTTTTAGTATCCCTCCCCCCCTCTTAGAGTTCCTCCCCTATCTTACCCCTTTCCCCCCAGTTACTGTATTCCCTTCCACTTAGCTTATTCCTTCCCTTTTCACTTTTCCCTTCTCACTTTTCAATGAGGTGGGAGAAGTTTCACCATAGATTGAATATGTCTAAAATTCTTCTTCTGAAAGCAGTAAAATACTCACTATATTCATCCCTCTTCATTCTTTCTCTCAGATATAATAGGTTTCCTATGCCTCTTCATGAAATGTAGTACCCCCACTTTCCCTTTTTTTCTGGTACAATGTCCTTTCCACATCTAGTTTCTAGAACAAGGTATACATGTATTCTTTATACATCTTTATAGCCGAAATATAGTTCCCAAGATTAATCTTTACCTTTTTAGATTTCTCTTGAGTTCTGTGCTTGTAGATCAAATTTTTTGTTAAGTTCTGGCTTTTTCATCAAAAATAGGTGAAATTCACTTACTTCATTGAATGTCCATCTTCTTCCCTGGAAAAAGATGCTCAGTCTCGCTGGGTAAGTTATTTTTGGTTGCATACCAAGTTCCTTAGCCTTTCGGAATATCATATTCCAGGCCCTTCGATCCTTTAATGTGGATGCTGCCAGATCCTGGGTGATCCTTATTGTGGCTCCTTGATACTTGAATTGGGTTTTTCTAGCTGCTTGCAGTATTTTTTCCTTCGCCTGAGGGTTCTGGCATTTGGCCACTATATTCCTTGGTGTTTTGATTTTAGGATCCCTTCAGTAGGGGATCGATGAATTCTTTCAATGTCTATTTTACCCTCTGTTTCTATGACTTCTGGGCAGTTCTCTTTGATAATTTCCTGGAAAATAGTGTCCAGGCTCTTTTTTTCATCATACTTTTCTGGAAGTCCGATGATTCTCAGATTGTCTCTCCTGGATCTGTTTTCCAGGTCTGTTGTCTTCCCCAGAAGGTATTTCACATTCTTTTCCATTGTTTGATTTTTTTGGATTTGCTTGACTGATTCTTCTTGTCTCCTCGAGTCATTCAATTCCAATTGTTTGACCCTGATTTTGTTAGGTATTTTCTTCACTCACTTTTTAAAGATCTTTTTCTAATTGTCCAATTGAGTTCTTTTGTTCTGTGGAATTTTTTTCCATTTTGCCAATTTTGTTTTCCAGTTCACCAATCCTATTTTTCAAGGATTTGGTTTCTTTATCCACTCCCTCTTTAACTGACTTCTCCAGGCTCTTTTGCCAAGCCTCCCTCTCCTTTTGCAGAGCCTCACTCTGCTTTTGCCAAGCCTCCCTCTCCTTTTGCAGAGCCTCACTCTGCTTTTGCCAAGTCTCCCTCTCCTTTTGCCAAGCCTCCCTCTCCTTTTGCAAAGCCTCCCTCTCCTTTCCCCATTTTTCTTCTAGCTCCCTTGTGAGAGCCTTTTTAATTTCCTCCATGAGATTCATCTGTGCTGAGGAACAGATGATCTCCTCCTTTGGGGATTCACCTGGGGACTGTTTGTTTTTAGTCTCCTCAGGATTTGGAGTCTGCTCTTTATCTGTATAGAAGCTGTCAAGGGTTAAAGTCTTTTTCAGTTTCTTGCTCATTCTGTCTAATAATCAAAGACAAACTATGAAAGAAACAGAAGAAAAAACCCCTTGAATGGAGGCTGCTTTCTTTGGGGGAGGGGCAGGGAAGTCGTGAGGCACGGGTCCTACTGTGCTGGCGCTTGCGCTCTGAGATCCGAGCGCGCTGAGACACTGTGGGGGAGGAATGGCCAGGTCCCGAGAGACTCCAGCTGTTTGGGGTTGTATTCTTCACCCCAGGTGTTTTTAGCTTCTCTGCTGGGCTGCTGACTTGCTGCCGGAGCAAAGTATCTAATCCTGTAGCGAAGCTCTCCCCACAGAGACGGCTGCGATCACGCCCCACCCCCTCTCTGCTCTGCTCGGCTCTGAGCTGCTTTCTGTGCTCTCGCTGCCGCTGCTGCCCGCAGACTGCTTCTGATTTAAATACCGTCCCCGCCCTCACGCAAAAACAGACCTTTCTTGACGAGTCTCAAGGATGGTTTCTCTTGGTAAGTAATTGTATGTTTTTTTTCAGTCGAGCATTAATTCAGAGGCATGAAATGCAATGGATAGTGAGAGAAAAACACTGAGGTTACACAGGAGTGTGCTTCCTCTCCGCCATCTTAGCCAGAAGTCCGCAGCATCCACATTAAAAGATTGAAGGGCTGGAATATGGTATTCTGGAAGGCTAAGGAACTTGGTATGCAACCAAAAATAACTTACCCAGGCAGAATGAACATCTTTTTCCAGGGAGGAAGATGGACATTCAACGAAGTAAGCGAATTTCACCTATTTTTGATGAAAAAGCCAGAACTTAACAAAAAGTTTGATCTACAAATATAGAACTCAAGAGAAATCTAAAAAGATAAAGATTAATCTTGGAAACTTTATTTCTGATATAAAGATGTATAAAGAATACATGTATACTTTGTTCTAGAAAAGGTAAGGAATAAGCTGAGTGGAAGGGAATATGGAAACTGTGAGGGAAAAGGTTAAGATGGGGGAGGAACTCTAAGGCAGGGGGATGGATACTAAAAAGGGGAGGGCTGTGAGAAGCAAGTGGTGTGCACAAGCTTAATACTGGGAAAGGGGTTAAGGGGGAAAGAAGGGAGAAAAGCATAAACAGGAGTTAACAAAATGACAAGTAATATAGAATTGGTCATTTTAACCATAAATGTGAACAGGGTAAACTCCCCCATAAAGAGGAAGCAGTTAGCAGAGTGGATTAAAAGCCAGAATCCTACAATATGTTATTTACAGGAAACACACCTAAAGCAGAGAGATACATGAAGAGTAAAAGTAAATGGTTTGGGCAAAATCTACTATGATTCAGGTGAAGTAAAAAAAGCAGGGGTAGCCACCCTGATCTCAGATCAACATAAAGCAAAAATTGATCTAATTAAAAGAGATAAGGAAGGGCCCTAAATCTTGCTAAAGGGCAGCATAGATAATGAAGCAATATCAATATGAAACATATATAAAGATATAAAAACCTCAAACTCAAATGCAGTAAGGCAGAAAGAGTAAATGCATCCTTTTCAGACCACGATGAAATGAAAATTGCATTCAACAAAAAGCCAGGGGAAAGTAGACCAAAAAATAATTGGAAACTAAATAATCTCATACTAAAGAATGATTGGGTGAAACAGCAAATCATAGACATAATTAATAACTTCATCCAAGAAAATGATAATAATGAGACATCATACCAAAATATATGGGATGCAACCAAAGTGGTAAAAAGGGGAAATTTCATATCTCTAGAGGCCTATTTGCATAAAATAGAGAAAAAGAAGGTCAATGATTTGGACTTGCAATTAAAACTGCTAGAAAAGGAACAAATGAAAAACCCCTAGTCAAACACTAAACTTGAAATTCTAAAAATAAAAGTAGAGATGAATAAAATTGAAAGTAAAAAAAAAACTATTGAATTAAATAATAAAACTAAGACTTGGTTCTATGAGAAATACAACAAAATAGACAAACTCTTAGTAAATTTGATTTAAAAAAGGAACGAGGAAAATCAAAATGTTAGTCTCAAAAATGAAAAGAGAGAACTCGCCACTAAGGAAGAGGAAATTAGGGCAATAATTAGGAGTTACTTTGCCCAACTTTATGCCAATAAATTCGACAACTTAAATGAAATAGAAAAATACCTCCAAAAATATAGGTTGCCCAAACTAACAGAGGAAGAAGTAAATGTCCTAAACAGTCCCATCTCAGAAAAAGAAATAGAACAAACTGTCAACCAACTACCTAAGGAAAAATCCCCAGGACCAGATGGATTTACATGTGAATTCTACCAAACATTTAAAGAACAACTAACTCCATTGCTAAATAAACTATTTGAAAAAATAGGGATTGAAGGAGTCCTACCAAACTCCTTTTATGACACAGACATGGTACTGATACCTAAATCAGCTAGGTTGAAAACAGAGAAAGAAAGTTATAGACCAATCTCCCTAATGAATATTGATGCTAAAATATTTTTTTAATTTTTATTTGATGATTACTTTATATTGACAACATTATCTTTTGCACTCGTTTCTTTTCCAATTTTTTTCCTCTCCCTCCCTCCACCCCCTCCCCTAGATGGCAAGCAGTCCTTTATATGTTGGATATGTTGCAGTATATCCTAAATACAATATATGTTTGCAGAACCGAACAGTTCTCTTGTTGCATAGGGAGAATTGAATTCAGAAAGTATAAATAACCCAGGAAGAAAAACGAAAATGCATATAGTTCACATTTGTTTCCCAGTGTTCTTTCTTTGGGTGTAGCTGCTTTTGTCTGTCATTTATCAATTGAAACTCAGTTAGGTCTCTTTGTCAAAGAAATCCACTTCCATCAAAATATGTCCTCATACAATATCGTTGTCGAAGTGTATGATGATCTCCTGGTTCTGCTCATTTCACTTAGCATCAGTTCATGTAAGTCTCGCCAGTCCTCTCTGTATTCATCCTGCTGGTCATTTCTTACAGAACAATAATATTCCATAAGATTCATATACCACAATTTACTCTGCCATTCTCCAATTGATGGGCATCCATTCATTTTCCAGTTTCTAGCCACTACAAATAGGGCTGCTACAAACATTTTGGCACATATAGGTCCCTTTCCATTTTTTAGTATTTCTTTGGGATATAAGCCCAATAGAAACACTGCTGGATCAAAGGGTATGCACAATTTGATAATTTTTGGGGATAATGCCAGATTGCTCTCCAGAATGGTTGGATTCATTCACAACTCCACCAGCAATGCATCAGTGTCCCAGTTTTCCCACATCTCCTCCAACATTCATCATTATTTTTTCCTGTCATCTTAGCCAATCTGACAGGTGTATATTGGTATCTCAGAGTTGTCTTAATTTGCATTTCTCTGATCAATAATGATTTGGAACACTCTTTCATATGAGTGGTAATAGTTTCAATTTCATCCTCTGAAAATTGTCTGTTCATATCCTTTGGCCATTTATCAATTGGAGAATGGCTTGATTTCTTATAAATTTGAGTCAGTTCTCTATATATTTTGGAAATGAGGCCTTTATCAGAACCTTTAACTGTGAAGAGGTTTTTCCAGTTTGTTGCTTCCCTTCTAATCTTGTTTGTACAAAGGCTTTTTAATTTGATATAATCAAAATTTTCTATTTTGTGATCAGTAATGGTCTTTAGTTCATCTTTGGTCACAGATTTCTTTCTCCCCCACAAGTCTGAGAGATAAACTATCCTATGTTCCTCTAATTTATTTATAATATCTTTCTTTATGCCTAAATCATGCACCCATTTTGATCTTATCTTGGTATACAGTGTTAAGTGTGGGTCCATGCCTAATTTCTGCCATACTAACTTCCAGTTATCCCAGCAGTTTTTATCAAATAATGATTCCTTATCCCAAAGTTAGGATCTTTGGGTTTATCAAACACTACATTGCTATAGTTGACTATTCTGTCTTATGAACCTAACCTAGTCCACTGATCAACTAATCTGTTTCTTAGCCAATACCAAATGGTTTTGGTGACTGCTGCTTTATAATATAGGCCACCTTCATTTGATTTTTTTTCATTAATTACCTTGAGATTCTTGACCTTTTATTGTTCCATATGAATTTTGTTGTTATTTTTTCTAGATCATTAAAATATTTTCTTGGAAGTCTGATTGGTATAGCACTAAATAAATAGATTAGTTTAAGAAGTATTGTCATCTTTATTATATTCGCTCGGCCTATCCAAGAGCACTTAATATTTTTCCAATTATTTAAGTCTGACTTTATTTGTGTGGAAACTTTTTTTGTAATTTTGCTCATATAATTCCTGACTTGCCTTTGGTAAATAGATTCCCAAATATTTTATGCTATCAACAGCTATTTTGAATGGAATTTCTCTTTGTATCTTTTGCTGTTGGGTTTTGTTGGTGATATATAAAAATGCTGAGGAATTATGGGGATTTATTTTGTATCCTGCTACTTTGCTAAAATTATGAATTATTTCTATTAGCTTTTTAGTAGAATCTTTGGGGTTCTCTGGGTATACCATCATATCATCTGCAAAGAGTGGTAGTTTGGTTTCCTCATTGCCTACTCAAACTCCTTTAATCTCTTTCTTGACTCATTGCAGAGGCTAGCATTTCTAATAAAATATTGAATAATAATATGATAGTGGGCAACCTTGCTTCATTCCGGATCTTACTGGGAAAGGTTCCAATTTTTCCCCATTGCATATGAGGCTTACTGACAGTTTTAAATATATGCTCCTGACTATTTTAAGGAAATTATTTATTCCTATGCTCTCAAGTGTTTTTATTAGGAATGGATGTTGGATTTTATCAAATGCTTTTTCTGCATCAAGATGATCATATGGTTTTGTTTAGTTGGTTATTGATATAGTCAATTATGCTAACAGTTTTCCTAATATAGAACCAGCCCTGAATTCCTGGTATACATCCTACTTGGTCATAATGTATTATACTGGGGATGATTTTCTGTAATCTTTTTGCTAACATTTTATCTAAGATTTTAGCATCAATATTCATTAGAGAGATTGATCTATAATTTTCTTTCTGTGTTTTCAGCCTACCTGGTTTAGGTATCAGTAGCATGTCTGTGTCATAAAAAAGAGTTTGGTAGGACTCCTTCAATCCCTATTTTTTCAATTAGTTTATATAGCATTGGAGTTAATTGTTCTTTAAATGTTTGTTAGAATTCTCATGTAAATCCATCTGGGGCTGTGGATTTTTTCTTAGAGAATTGGTTAATAGCTTGTTCTATTTTTTTTTCTGAGATGTGACTGTTTAGGATATTTACTTCTTCTTCTGTTAGTCTGGGTAAGCTATATTTTTGAAGGTATTCTTCCATTTCATTTAAGTTGTTGAATTTATTGGCATAAATTTGGGCAAAGTAACTCCTAATTGTTGCTCTAATTTCCTCTTCTTTAGTGGCGAGTTCTCCCTTTTCATTTTTAAGACTTACAATTTGATTTTCCTCTTTCCTTTTTTAAATTACATTTACTAAAGGTTTGTCTATTTTGTTGGTTTTTTCATAGAACCAACTCTTAGTTTTATTAATTAATTCTATATATATATATATATATATATATATATATATATATATATATTATTTTCAATGTTATTGATCTCTCCTTTTATTTTTAGAATTTCAAGTTTAGTGTTTGACTGGAGGTTTTTTATTTGTTCCTTTTCTAGCATTTTTAGTTGCGAGCCCAATTCATTGAGCTTCTCTTTCTGTAGTTTTTGCAAATAGGCCTCTAGAGATATGAAATTTCCCCTTATTACTGCTTTGACTGCATCCCACACATTTTGGTATGCTGTCTCATTATTGTCATTTTCTTGGGTGAAGTTATTAATTATGTCTATGATTTGCTGTTTCACCCAATCATTCTTTAGTATGAGATTATTTATTTTCCAGTTGTTTTTTGGTCTACTTTCCCCTGGCTTTTTGTTGAATGTAATTTTCATTTCATCATGGTCTGAAAAGGATGCATTTACTATTTCTGTCGTACTGCATTTGTGTTTGAGATTTTTATGTCCTAATATATGGTCAATTTTTGTATAGGTTCCATGAACTGCTGAAAAGAAAGTGTACTCTTTTCTGTCTCCATTTCATTTTCTCTAGAGATCTATCATATCTAACTTTTCTAGTATTCTATTTACCTCTTTGAGTTTTTTTCTTATTTATTTTGTGGTTTGATTTATCTAATTTTGAGAGTGCAAGGTTGAGATCTCCCACAATTATAGTTTTGTGTCTATTTCTTCTTGCAGCTCTCTTAATTTCTCTTTTAAGAATTTAGATGCTACACCACTTGGTGCATATAAGTTTAATATTGATATTGTTTCATTATCTATGCTATCCTTTAGCAAGATATAGTGCCCTTCCTTATCTCTTTTAATTAGATCAATTTTTGCTTTTGCTTGATCTGAGATAAGGATTGCTACCCCTGCTTTTTTGACTTCACCTGAAGCATTTTGCCCTTACCTTTTACCTTTACTCTGCAGGTATCTCCCTGCTTCAGGTTGTGTTTACTGTAAACAACATATTATTGGATTCTGGCTTTTAATCCATTCTGTTAACTGCTTCCTCTTTATGGGGGAGTTTACACCATTCACATTTATGGTTAAAATGACCAATTCTGTATTACTTTGCTATCTTGTTACCCCCCAATTTATGCTTTTCTCCCTTCTTCCCGCTTTTCCATTTCCCAGTATTAAGCTTGTGAGCACCACTTCTCACAGCCCTCCCTTTTTAGTACTCCCCCCCCACCTTAGAGTTGCTCCCCCTATCTTACTCCTTTCCCTCAAAATTTCCACATTCCCTTCCACTTAGCTTATTCCTTCCCTTTTCACTTTTCCCTTCTCACTTTTCAATGTGATGGGAGAAGTTTCACCATAAATTGAATATGTCTAAATTTTTTCTCTTAAAGTCAATTCTGATGACAATAAGATACTCACTATATTCATCCCCCTCCATTATTTCTCTCAGATTAAATATGTTTCTTTTTCCTCTTCCTGAGATGTAGTACCCCCACTTTACCCTTTTCCTGGTACAATGTCCTTTCCACCTCTATTTTCTAGAACAAGTTATACATGTATTCTTTATACATCTTTATAGGAAAAAATATAGTTCTCAATATTTCTTTTTACCTTTTTAGGTTTCTCTTGAGTTCTATATTTGTAGATCAAACTTTTTGTTAAGTTCTGGTTTTTTCATCAAAAATAGGTGAAATTCACTTATTTCATTGAATGACCATCTTCTTCCCTGGAAAAAGAAGCTCATTCTGGCTGAGTAAGTTATTTTTGGTTGCATACCAAATCCCTTAGTCTTTCAGAATATCATATTCCAGGCCCTTCGATCTTTTAATGTGGATGCTGCTAGATCTTGGCTAATCCTTATCATGGCTCCTCTATATCTAAATTGGGTTTTTCTAGCCACTTGCAGTATTTTTTCCTTCGTCTGAGGGTTCTGGAATTTGGCCACTATATTTCTTGGTGTTTTGATTTTAGGATCCCTTTCAGTTGGTGATCGATGAATTCTTTCAATGTCTATTTTACCCTCTGTTTCTATGACTTCTTGGCAGTTTTCTTTGATAATTTCCTGGAAAATAGTGTCCAGGCTCTTTTTCTCATCATACTTTTCTGGAAGTCCAATAATTCTCAGAGACAATATCCTAGATCTTTTTTCCAAGTCTGTCATTTTCCCACAAAGGTATTTCACATTCTTTTCTGTAATGACCGTGTATTTAAAATCAGCCTGAGTCAGGAATTCAAGTTAAGGGAAAAATCTTCAATCTTTTTTGAAGTGAAGAGATGAATAAGGATTGGGATAGCAAATATAGGCAAGAAAGATTGCAATAGCAACATGGGCAGCTGCGACAGGAAGACAGCTAACAGAGAAGGAATCTGAGCTGAAAGGTCGTCGTAATGGCAAAAGCCAGCAGTCTCTCCTCCCCTTCCTTTTCCCCTCCCCTGCCTCCACCCACCAAAAACGTCATTTCTTATACAACACATCAGGACTTGCACAAAGAGTGGGCAGGGGCCATTCTTTTTCCAAGCTTATATATTAATAGAGTATGGTCCAATTACTATTTAGCCTCATGTGCTTGGGGTCTCAGTGCATCATCTCAAGTCTCAGTCCATTACATTTCCCACTTTCTTTTGTTTTAGAACACAGGTGATCATGCTATCCCTGACTCCTCAGGGAGGTCAGAGCCCCCAAGGGGAGATGATCATACCCTCCCTGACTTCTCAGGAAAGGAGGTAAAAGCACCGAAAAGGAAGTGCTCATGACCCCCCTGACTTCTCAGCAAGGGAGGTGAAAGCACTAAAAAGGAGATAATCACACCCTCCCTGACATCTCAGGAAGAGAGATGAAAAGCACCAAAGAGAAGTGGGGCTTGCTAGTGGGTTTCTGGGTGAAAGAGTCTTATTATGCAGAAACCCATCAGCATGGGAGGTATTACACAAGCACATAGCAATAATGCAGAGGCTTTTAGTGATGACTCTCCCCACAGTCAGTGCAGGCTTGATGTGGTGTAACAAACATGAATTATAAACCCAAGTAATGGTATAACAAACATTATAAATCAACACTGTGTTATAAAAGATTGCCAGAAGTCCTAGAAAGAGAGTATGTAAACAGCAGTCACACATACACCTTCTTCAGCAGCCAAGAGATAGTCCAAAACCAATCTATTGTCCATTGCTTCATATATCAGGGAATCCAATGATCCCCCAAGTTTTTGAAGTCCAGCAAAATTCTTTTTATGTCTTAGGGAATCCAATGATTCCAGCAGATTTTGAAGTCCTGTAACAGTCTTATCATTTCTCAGAAAATCCAATGATTCCTAAGGGCTTTCAAGTCTTATGTCTCAAAGAATCCAATGATTCCTGAGGGATTTAAAGTCCTACAACAATCTAATGTCTCAGAGAATCCAATGATTTCTGAGGGTTTTGAAGTCCAATGATTTTCTGTGTCCATGAGTCAAATGCCATAAATGCCACACTCTTTCAATTGTGAGCACAATCAGCAACAGAACCACCCAATGTTTCTTGGGTCTTCTCCTTCATTTCAAGGGTCTGCTCCGTCTCTCTGCAATGAACAAGGCAAATACGGCTCATTGGCACCCATCTGATTCCATCTCCACCTGTAGAGATACAAGCAAACCATCTCCCCCAAGCAGTTAGCCTATCTGGTCCCTTCCATTCACCACTTTCTGGGTCTCTCCACATCACCTGGCAATTATCTAAAGATAGTGGAGCTGCTCACATTGGACACTGCCCTTCCGGTGGGTTATAAAACCTGTCTACCAGAGCCAGTGCATCTTTGTCAAAAATCAAGAAGTTAATAATATAAAGAGCTAGATTAAAAGCTCTCTAGAATTACCTGTGGCTCCCCATTTCTTTTGTTTTTGGAGCAGCGTCTTAATGTCTCTGTTTCTCCTCTCTACTATTGCCTGTCATTGAGGATGAAAGGGTATGCCAGTGGTGTGTAAAATCTTATACTGTGCACAAAAGTGTGCAAAATATTTGGAGGTGTATGCAGGACCATTGTCTGTTTTTATTGCTTGTGGCACACCCATAATGGCAAATGCTTGCATGAGGAATTCAGTGACCACTCGGGCTGTCTCTTTTGCTGCTGGTATTGAAAAAGTGAATCCTGAAAAGGTGTCTACCACAACATGGATAAAAGACAGATGACCGAAAGATTTATAATGGGTCACATCCATTTGCCAGATTTCATTGGGTCTCAAACCACAAGGGTTCTTCCCTGGAGGCAGTGTAGGAGCATGGAAAGGAAGGCAAGCTGTATAGCTTTTTACTATGCTCCTAGCTACCTCTTTTGTAATCCCAAATTGTAAACGCAAAGCTTGAGCAGCACAATGGTATTTAGAATGGGATTCCTGGGCCTCCTGAAATAAAGGCGTACTGGCTAACATAGTTAAAAAGCTATCTGCCTTTGAATTCCCATCAAAAATAGAACCTGGGAGTCCACTATGTGAGTGGACATGCAAGATATAAATCCTACCTGGATGTTTTCTCACTTGCTCCTGAAGTTCCTTAAAGAGCTGATATATATTAGAAGCTACAAATTTTAATTGGGCTGTGGCAATTCTTTGTACCACACCTACTGAATAGGCTGAATCAGATATTATATTTAGGTCTCCTGGGTAATAAGTAAGAGCTAACATGATTGCACATAATTTGTTCTGCTGAGTGGACTGAAAAGGAGTTCTGACTACTCTCTTTATAGTTAAGTCATGAGAGTATACAGCACAAATATTATGTTTGGATGCATCTCTAAAGATAGTTGGTCCTTTAAGAGGAACTTTAGAAACTTTTTCTTCAAGAATCCATCACCAATTATGTAAAAGTCTGGTTATCTTTAATGGAGACTCATGTGTAAAATTTGGAGCCATGGCTAATAAAATTTGCCATTCTGGGATGGTCTCACAACACACATTAATTTGTGTATTGGTGTAAAAGGTGTATATCTTATCAGGTCTTGCCCCAGAGAATTTTACTGCTTGCTTAACAAAATTCTAGCCACAAGCATTGGGTAAGGAGTAAGGCTTTATTCTGGTTGTGCCAGGAGGTTCACCCATTCTATCACACTATCTCCTTGATGAAGGACTGCTGTGGGTGCCTCTTGTGTGGCAAAAATTGATATTTCCAAGGGTTTTGGAGTGACTCTTTCAACCACATTGGATAAAGCCAGTTCAACTTCTCTCAAAGCCTCTTTTTTAAAATAACTTTTTATTAAGAGAACTCATACCAGGGTAATTTTTTACAGCGTTATCTCTTGCATTCACTTCTGTTCCGATTTTTCCCCTCCCTCCCTCCATCGCCTCCCCCAGATGGCAAGCAATCCTTTACATGTTGAATAGGTTATAGTATATCCTGGATACAATATATGTGTGCAGAACCAAACAGTTTTCTTGTTGCACAGGGAGAATTGAATTCAGAAGGTATAAATAATCCAGGAAGAAAAACAAAAATGCAAGCAGTTTATATTCATCTCCCAGTGTTCTTTCTTTGGGTGTAGCTGCTTCTGCCCATCTTTGATCAATTGAAACTGAATTAGCTCTCTTTATCGAAAACATCCACTTCCATCAGAATACATCCTCAAACAGTATCATTGTTGAGGTATATAATGAACTCCTGGTTCTGCTTGTTTCACTTAGCATCAGTTCATGTAAGTCTCGCCAGTCCTCTCTGTGTTCATCCTGCTGGTCATACCTTACAGAACAATAATATTCCATAATATTCATATACACAATTTACTCAACCATTCTCCAATTGATGGGCATCCTTTCATTTTCCAGCTTCTATCCACTACAAACAGGGCTGCCACAAACATTTTGGCACAGGTCCCTTTTCTTTCTTTAGTATCTCTTTGGCATATAAGCCCAGTAGAAACACTGATGGATCAAAGGATATGCACAGTTTGATAACTTGTTGAGCATAGTTCCAAATTGCTCTCCAGAATGGCTGGATGTGTTCACAATTCCACCAACAGTATATCAGTGTACCTGTTTTCCCACATCCCCTCCACCATTCCACATTATCTTTCCCTATCATTCTCACCATTCTGACAGGTGTGTAGTGGTATCTCAGAATTGTCTTAATTTGCATTTCTCTGATTAATAATGATTTGGAGCATATTTTCATATGTCTATAAATAGTTTCAATTTCTCCATTTGAGAATTGTCTGTTCATATCCTTTGACCATTTATCAATTGGAGAATGGTTTGATTTCTTATGAATTAGAATCAATTCTCTATATATTTTGGAAATGAGGCCTTTATCAGAACCTTTGATTGTAAAAATGTTTTCCCAGTTTATTGTTTCCCTTCTAATCTTGTCTACATTTGTTTTCTTTGTACAAAAACTTTTCAATTTGATATAATCAAAATTTTCTATTTTGTGGTCAATAGTGATCTCTAGTTTTTCTTTGGTCATAAATTCCTCCCTCTTCCATGGGTCTGCGAGATAAACTATCCTATGCTCTTCCAATTTATTTATCATCTCATTCTTTATGCCTAGGTCATGAACCCATTTTGACCTTATCTTGGTGTATGGTGTTAAATGTGGGTCAATGCCTAGTTTCTGCCATACTGATTTCCAATTTTCCCAGCAATTTTTGTCAAATAATGCATTCTTATCCCAGAAACTGGTGTCTTTGGGTTTGTCAAACACTATATTATTAAAGTTCTTGGCTGTTCTGCCCTTTGAACCTAACCTATTCCTGTGATCAACTTATCTATTTCTTAGCCAATACCAGATGGTTTTAGTAACTGCTACTTTATAATATAATTTTAGATCTGGTACAGCTAGGCCACCTTCATTTGATTTTTTTTTTCATTAATTCCCTTGAAATTCTTGACCTTTTGTTTTTCCATATGAACTTTGTTGTTATATTTTCTAGGTCATTAAAGTAGTTTTTTGGGTGTCTGATTGGTATAGTGCTAAATAAATAGATTAATTTAGGTAGTATTGTCATCTTTATTATATTTGCTCGCCCAATCCAAGAGCATTTAATATTTTTCCAGTTGGTTAGATCAGATTTAATTTGTGTGGAAAGTGTTTTGTAGTTTTGCTCATAAAGTTTCTGATTTTCCCTTGGCAGATAGATTCCTAAATATTTTATACAATCAGTAGTTACTTTAAATGGAATTTCTTTTTGTAACTCTAACTGTTGGGTTTTGTTAGTGATATATAAGAATGCTGATGACTTATGTGGGTTTATTTTATATCTTGCAACTTTGCTGAAGGTGTGGATTGTTTCTAATAACTTTTTGGTCGAGTCTCTGGGGTTCTCTAAGTATACCATCATATCATCAGCAAAGAGTGATAATTTGGTTTCCTCATTGCCTATTCTTATTCCTTTAATCACTTTCTCAACTCTTATTGCCAAAGCTAGCATTTCTAATACAATATTAAATAGTAATGGTGATAACGGGCAACCTTGTTTTACTCCTGATCTTATTGGAAATGGTTGCAGTTTGTCCCCATTACATATGATGCTTACTGCTGGTTTTAAATAGATGCACATTCCAATATATCATCCACATAATGTAATAGCATAACTTTTGGAAATGCTTTTCTTATTGGAGCAAGAGCAGCAGCAACATACATTTGACACATAGTGGGGCTGTTTTTCATTCCCTGTGGCAAAACTGTCCATTCATATCTTTTATAAGGCTCAGCTAAGTTAATGCTGGGCACTGAAAAGGCAAATCTTTTCATAGCCTCCTTATCCAGGGGAATAGAATAGAAACAATCCTTAATATCGATGACCCAAAGAGGCCACTCTCTGGGCAATTGAGTAGGAGATGGAAGCCCAGGCTGAAGAGTTCCCATGGTTTCCATCTGTTCATTCACTTTTCTTAAATCAGTGAGCATCCTCCATTTTCCAGATTTCTTTTTTACAACGAACACTGGGGAATTCCAAGGACTTAGAGAAGTTTGTAAATGCCCTTGTTCAAGCTGCTCCTGTACTATATCTAATAAGGCCTGAATTTTATCACTACTTAAGGGCCACTGTTCTATCCACACTGGTGTATTAGTTTTCCATTGGATAGGAACTGGTGAAAGTGTTGGCAGCCCTGTTTAAAAAAACCGAAGTACTAATTTTAACCCTAATTGCCATCATGCCGTGTTTTTTGCTTTGGGCCCTGGGGCTGGGCCCCTCATCCTGTTTCCCTGAATCTGTCTACATTCTGAGGCCCAATGGAAGCCTCTGTTGCATTTTGGACATGGGGTATTGGGTCTTGTTTTCCCACCCTGTTTTCCCATTCTATCTCTATACCAACATTGAACTTTCAGATGCCCTACTTTTCCACACTGAAAGCATCTACGAGTCTCTCTGGAAGTCCTTTGCCAGGAGGGACTCTGTCTTCCCATGTTTGGATTTTTTGCAGGTCTGCATCATAGCCTGGCTATAAAAGGTATCTGTGCCCACTGTGGCACAGCGTCTTATAAGCTCCTCTAAAGGAGCATCCTTGTGCAGTCCTAGTATAATTCTTCTGCAAACCTCATTAGCATTTTCCTTAGCAAGTTGCCTTATCAAAATGTCTGTTATTGCATTTTCTCCATTTGTTCTTGTGATAGCTGTCTGCAAACATCCCACAAAGTCAGAAAAGGGTTCATTTGGCCCTTGTGTTATTTTTGTGAAGGCCCCCCACCCTTTTCATCTTTATTGTGGAGAGAAGCCCACGTTTTGATAGCATTAGCAGCAATTTGCTGATATGCTGCTACAGAATAATTAATTTGTACTGCGACATCTGCATAAGGACCTACACCTGTTAGTAGGTCACAGGTGATTGTAGTATGACCTCCACTTTGACTATTTTGGTGGGCTTGTATCCTACAAAGCTCACTATATTCAGAAAGCCACAAATAGTTTTGTCCAGGTTCTAGGCACATCCTTGCTATAGATTTCCAGTCATTAGGGGTCAAGATTTCAAAAGCCAAATTCTGTAATAGCATCTTAACATAAGCTGATGTAGCCCCATAAACAGTGCAAGCTTTTTTCAGGTCTTTGAGGATTTCTATATCAAAAGGTGAGTATCTTCTACTTTCTTGACCTGAAGAATTAAACTGTTGAATTACAGGAAAAATGTGGTGTTGAAATTCTGATACATTTTTCCCTTCTTCTTTGGCCTTAATTAGTCCCTTTTGCAATCTACTCATAGGAGCAGCTGGATGCTGGGGGGGAGGTGCTGGTTCTGTCATTCCCCCCCCCCCCCAATCCCTCCTCCCTCCATCCCAGAGGGTGGAGTTGATGGAGGAGAGTCAATTACTTGCTCCTTAGGTGGGGCTGAAGCTGCCTCAGATTCACCACACCCTTGAGCCTCACTTAAGTCTCCATGCCCTGTGGGGATATGGCCATTAATCTGTTCTTTGTCTTCCTCCTTTATCTCAGGTTTCCCCATTTGGCTATTCCTAGAATTTTTACCTTTTCTCCTACAACTTATAGGGTAT
The DNA here is from genome assembly GCF_016432865.1 of Antechinus flavipes. Taxonomy (NCBI): domain Eukaryota; kingdom Metazoa; phylum Chordata; class Mammalia; order Dasyuromorphia; family Dasyuridae; genus Antechinus; species Antechinus flavipes. The sequence goes on from NC_067400.1 coordinate 273,201,187, forward strand.
CTTAAGGCCAACTGTATCATATTGTATAAATAGAATGCCTCCATGAAAATTGAATGAGGACCGTTTTCATTGTTATATGCGGAGAGCTGTTGACCAACCAATGCCCAGTTATCTAGAGAGATTTGCTATTCCTCTAAGAACCAAAGGGAGGTGCATTTTAATGTACCCAGAAGTCTAACTGTCTGTTCCCAAGTTACAAGTAGCCCTTGATCTTCTATCAGCTTAAGCAGGCTTTCTATAGCACCACTCCTGGGTGGGGCTGGGGGTGAAGGGGTTGGGGTGGGGGGTGGAGAATCTTTACCTAGGATCTGTCCCATTCCAGCCAAAAAAAAAAAAAAAAGGTTATTAATTTTGTCTTTAAGAAAATAAGTTCCCTGTTTGTCTTATACTCACCTAAATTCCTAGTCACTGGAGACTTCTTCAGTGAAAGTAGGGTCCTTGGTTCCCACGCTTGAGTGCCAATTGTAATGACTGCGTATTTAAAATCAGCCTGAGTCAGGAATTCAGGTTAAGGAAAAAATCTTCAATCTTTATTGAAGTGAAGAGGTGAATAAGGATTGTGATAGCAAATATAGGCAATTAAGATTGTGATAGCAATATGGGCAGTTGCGACAGGAAGCCAGCTAACAGAGAGAGATCTGAGCTGAGCAAACCATGGCAATGGCAATGCCAAAAGTTTCTCCTTCCCCTTCCTTTTCCCCTCCCCTGCCTCCACCCACCAAAATCGTCATTTCCTATACAACACATCAGGACTTGCACAAAGAGTGGGCGGGGGCCATTCTTTCTCCAAGCTTATATATTAATAGAGTATGGTCCAGTGACTATTTAGCCTCATGTGCTTGGGACCTCAGTGCATCATCTCAAGCCTCAGGCCATTACACTTTTCCATTGTTTGATTTTTTTTTTTTTTTTGGATTTGCTTGACTGATTCTTCTTGTCTCCTCAAGTCATTCAATTCCATTTGTTCGATTCTGATTTTCAATGAAGTATTTTCTTCACTCACTTTTTAAATCTTTTTCTAATTGTCCAATTGAGTTCTTTTGTTCTATGGATTATTTTTTCCATTTCGCCAATTTTATTTTTTAGAGAGCTATTTTCTGTTTCCAGTTCATTAATCCTATTTTTCAAGGATTTAATTTCTTTTTCCACTCTGTCTTTAAATGAGTGGGATGACTTCTCCAGACTCTCTTGCCAAGCCTCCCTCTCCTTTTCCCATTTTTCTTCTAGCTCTCTTATGAGAGCCTTTTTAATTTCTTCTATGAGGTTCATCTGTGCTGAGGAACAGATGATCTCCTCCTTTGGGGATTCACCTGGAGACAGTCTGTTTTTAGTCTCCTCAGGGTTTAGAGTCTGATCTCTATCGATATAGAAGCTGTCAATGTTTAAGGTCCTTTTCAGTTTTTTGCTCATTTTGTCAGAGTAGATTCAAAGACAAAGTAGCAAAGAAAAAAAGAAAAAAACAAACTAAATGGCATCTGCTTTTTTGGGGGGAGGGGCTGGGTGGTGTTACCGAACTTCCTTTACAGTTTGTGGGGGCAGCAGTGAGTCACTAGCAGGACTGTGCTGCCCCTGCGCTCTGAGACTCCGAGAGCATGCTGAGACACTGTGGGGGAGGAGTGGCCAGGTCCCTAGAGACTCCAGCTATTCCAGGCTGTATTCTTCACCCCCAATGTTTTTAGCTTCTCTCCTGGGCTACTGACTTGCTGCCAGGGCAAAGTATCTAATCCTGTAGTAAAGCTCTCCCTGCCGAGACGGTTGAAATCATACCCCACCCCCTCCAGTCTGATCGGCTGTGAGCTGCCTGCCAGGCTCTCACTGCCAGTGCCTGCCCTCATCCTGTGCCCAATCTAAAACTGTCCCTGCCCTCAAGCAAAAACAGACCTTTTCTGGCGAATTTCAAGGATGTCTTCTCTTGGTAATGATTTGTGGTTTTTGTTTGTTTTTTTTTTTTTTCAGTCAAGCATTAATTCAGAGGCTTGTAATGAAATCGATTCTGAGAGAAAACGTAGAGCTTATGCAACTGTGTGCCTCCTCTCCACCATCTTGGCCAGAAGTCCCCTCATACACATTGTTGATTTTTATTCTTTACTTCCTTACATCCAGTCTCTCTTCAAACACATTTTTCTTCTGATTATTCTCTCCTCTAATCTGGCTTCCCTTTAAGTACTCCCCTCCTCCACTGTTTTTTTTTTTTTTTTTTTTTTTTTTTAAATCTCCTTTCCCTCTACTTTTCTGTAGGGTAAAGGTAGATTTTATGTATATGGTATTCCCTCTTTGAGCCAATTCTGATGAAAGTAAAGCCACTCACTCATCCTTAGCTCCTCCCTTCCCCTCCATTTTAAAAGCTTTTTTTTTTTTTTTTATGAGGTTGTTGGAGTTAAGTGACTTAGTGACTTGTCTAAAATCACTCAACTAGTAAGTATTAAATGTCTGAAAAATGGATTTGAAATCAGGTCCTCCTTAATTCAATGCTATCCACTGTATCATCTAGCTATCCCTGTAAAAGTTTTTTTCTTCCCTTTTTTGTGAATGATAATTTATCCCATCCAACCTGTCCCTTTCATTTTCTTCCAGGATATACACCTTAAGATTCCCTTTCCTAGTTATCTTTTCAAGCTTCTCTTGTGTATTCAATTTGAAAGACAAATGTTCTGGTAAGCTCTGGTCTTTTTTATTAAGAATGCTTTAAAGTCCTTTGTTTTATTATATATCTGGTTTTCTCCTGGAAGTTTATACTCAATTTTTCTGGGCAAGTGATTCTTGGTTTCAATCTTAACATTGTCACTTCTTCCCACGTGCCCTGGCCCAGAATATCATATTCTGTAGAGTATGGGCTGCCTCCCTGGAAGGCTCTGGGGTTAGCCAGAGTCAGGATAAATTAAAGTCATTGATCTTTAAGGGGACAAGTGAAGGAAGGAGACAAGCAAAATCCTGGATTCTGGAGTCTAGAGTCACCAGCCTCTCTTCTCCTCATCCTGCAGCCAAGTCACACTGGCTCCTTTTCCTCCACCATCTAACCATTACCTAAAATTATCTTAACACCAAACATTCAGCAAGCACCAACCAAGAGAAGAGCCATTTATCCAAATATATGCTAATAGAGTCATTGTCTCGCATTGAATAGGTAATTAGCCTTAAATCCTTGATTGTCTGATTCAAGCATACCTTTTTGGAGTTTCAGCCCTCTACATCTCCCCCTTTCTTTTGTTTTAGAACACAGGTGGTCATATCCTCCCTGAGTTCTCAGGGAGATGAGAACCCAAAAGGACGTGATCATACCCTCCCTGACTTCTCAGGAAGGGAGATGAAAAACACCAAAGAGAAGTGGGGAATCAAGCCAGATATTGTTAATAAGGTTTCTGGACTGAAGCCTCTTACTAGGAACAGGTATACACAAACCCATCAGCATGGGAGGTATCACACAAGCACATAGCAATGAAGCACAAGCTAGTAGTGATGACTCTCCCCACAGCTGGTGCAGGCTCAGTGTGATGTAGCAAACCTGAATTGTACATGCAACAAACAATATGAATCAACATGGTATTGTAAAAAAAAAAATTTCCTGAAGTCCTAGAAGGAGGGTATGTAAATAACAATCACACATATGTTTCCTTCAGCAACCAAGACATAGTCCAAAACCAATCTATTGTCCATTACTTTAAATGTCAGGAAAGCCAATGATCCCTGCAAGTTTTGAAGTCCTGTAACAGTCTTTTTATGTGTTAGGGAATCCAATGATCCTTGCAAGTTTTTGAAGTCCTACAATAGTCTCTTTTTGTGTTAGGGAATCCAATGATTCCTGCAGATTTTCAAGTCCTGCAACTGTCTCATTATGTCTCAGAGAATCCAATGATTCCTGAGGGTTTTGAAGTCCTGCATTAGTCTGATTAACAATTTTTGCTGTCCATGAGTCAGTTTCCATAACTGTTATGCTCTTTCAGCGGTGGGCACAATCAAGGATGGAACCATCCACTGTTTCTTGGGTCTTCTCCTTTGTTTCAAGGGTTTGCTACATCTCTCTCCAATGGACAAAGTGAACATGTTTTGATAGCAGCCACCTGATTCCTTCTCCATCTGTAGAAATACAAGCAAACCCTCTCTACCAAGCAGCTAACCTGTCTGGTCCCTTCCATTCACCACTTTCTGGGTGGTGATTATCTAAAGATAGTGGAGCTGCTCGCACTGGAAATAAGATCTTTGCAAGAGGATATGGAAAAGGAAATCTAGAAATTATCTGAAGAAAACTCCTTAAAAATAGACTTGATGAAATGGAAAATGCATATAACTCCTTATAATATAGATATGAAAAAGAATCAAATGCAATGAAAAACAAAATTTGTGAAATGGAAAAAAAATATGCAATGAACAAAACACTTCATGTAAAAGTTCAATTGGTAAAATGCAAAAAGAAGATTTAAGAAGTGACCTGAAGAAAATAATTCACTTAAAATTAGAATTGAACCAGTGGAAGTGAATGAATCAATGATACTTCAAGAATCAACCAAATAAAACCAAAAAGTGGGAAAAAATGTAAAATATCTCATTGGAAAAGCAACTGTCCTGGAAAATAGAACTAGGAGAGACAATCTAAGATTCATTGGACTACCTGAACATCAGGATGTAAAAAGAGCCTAGACATCATCTTTCAGGAAAGATCATCTCTCTCTCTCTCTCTTTCTCTTTCTCTTGCACTTGGGGTTAAGTGTTGCCCAGGGTCGCACAGCTAGGAAGTGTTAAGTGTCTGGGGCCAGATTTGAACTCAGATACTTTTGACTTCAGGACTAGTGCTTTATCCACTGTGCTACCTAGCTGCTAAATTTTTTTAAGATCCTTTTTGAATTCTTCCAATAGAGGTTTTTGAAAGGGGTACCAATACTTATCTCTATTTGGGGCTTCATCTGGAGTTGATTTGTTTTCAAGATTCTCAGCATTTGAGGCCTGTTCTCTTTCTCCCTAAAAGCTGTAATGATCTTTTTGCTTTTTTGCTCATTTTAAGGGTTAAGATCTGCCCTTAAGAAAAAGGGGTGACAGTCACTTTAGTTTTCTCTGGGGCAGTTTTGCTGACTGACTTCCAGTGCTGTGTAAGCACAGCCAGGTTCTGGGTTCTTGCAGAGCCCAGAGGCTCATAATTTGCCCTAGTTTGCATTCCCACATTCTTCTATCACTATGGCTTTGATTTTAAGCCTTCTATGGTTTGTAATCTAGATGTCTTCTATTTGAGATGAAATTTAATAGAATAAATTGAGTTGTGACTTCACTTAATAAAAAGCAATGGTCTATTCTTCTCTCTTCTTGCCCCCTAAATATCTCATTTGACAATGTTGATATACCTAACTTTTAACTGTTATTTCAGGAGCTAATTTGCATTCCATTGTGTAAATTACCCAGGGGGTCTTTGAGCTTGCAATTTTGTTTTTAGTACATTGATGCTTTGTGGCTTCCAATAATCAAGTAGAAAGGTGAGAGAATGAAATTCATTCAATCCTTTTGGAACTTATTTGTTTCTTTCCAAATGCAATATTTGATGGGGATGAGAGATTTGTTCAATATTTGAGAATTTTGATTTTTGGAGCTTTCACTATAAAAGAGATTTGCTTCTAATTATCAATTAATAGATATTTTATATGTGTTCATATATCTTTGGGGCAGTTTTCACTTACTAAATAGACTGATAGAAAATTTATGAAGGAATCAGAAAATGCCAAGTACTGTGTTAAATATTATGCATATAAATATAAGAAAATAAGATAGGCCTTTAAGTAGCCTATTTTCTAATAAGGGATAAAAATACAACAAAGAGAGTTGCAAATTGGAGGGTGGAAGGGAAGTGATGATGAGTTGATTGGAAAAGTTCAGAGTGAGTTTAGCAAAGCTTGGATCTCTAAGGAAATAGTGATTGTGTCTAGGAAGTTACCAATCAGGAGAGTAAGCCTCAGGAAATGGGGAAAAAAAACAAGACTAAATGTCAAATATATTACTAAAGGAAAAAATGGTATAATTTTGTGACTGATTAAATAAGGGGACAAAAACGATGAAGAAGCAAAAAATATAGACTGTGGCTGAATATATTAGGAATGAAATGAGGTTTTAGGGATGAATTTAGATTTAAAGAAATTGAATTTAAGCCACTATACAAATTAATAACAAGTGTTAATTTCCATTAGATAGTTGATAATTTGGGATCACAGTTTAGTAAAATAAATCAATGCTTGATAGTACAAAGGATAAAGTCTGGAATCAGACAACAAACAGTTTTAGCCTTTACTGTGTGAAAGATACTGTCTAGGTAATGTGAAGAATAGAAAGATAAAGATAGATATATAGAGAGATACATAGATAAAAGAAGGAAAAAGAAAGAATGAATGAATGAAAAAAGAAAGAAGAAAGAAAAGAAAGAAATGTATATAATCCGTGACTTTTAAGAATTAAAAGTATAACCTGAAAATCACATAAGTCCTTACAATTCAATGTAGTATATAAAAGCCAGATTGTAAGTAATTACAGAAAGGTTAAATGGGAATATAGCTTCAATTTTTTCACTTTTCCTTATTTTTCTTTCTCTTTTCTTACTTTGTTAAACTGCCTAATTTCCTTTCATTAATTAGCTTCATTAAAGCCTTCCATGTTTCTCCACAAAGTATCTCACCTCAACAATTTTATCTAATATACTTCTTGGAGCCCAGATAGAATTAATTTTAAGTTATACTTTAATCTTACCCTAAAGTGGAACTAAAAGAGTGAAATTTTCTAAGATGAAAATCCCTTCCCCTTTGCAGCTCCTATATGAAAGTCCTCCGGGGATAGGGCTGACTCATCTACTGAACTTATCTGGCCTTAGAATGACTCCTGCTAAATCAAACAATATCTACTAAAGATTGTATCTTACTCCTTATAAGGGAAGATCCATTTTTTTTTATAGAAAAATGAGAGGGAGGGGAAAAAATCTGAGCAATCTTTGTAATTCAGCTGGGTATGTAGAGAAAAGACCTTCTAAAAAGGCTATACCTCCCTCTTGTCTCAGGGTGCTCACATTGCCTGTTGATTGCTTTTAAAAGCAGCAAAATCTCCGGATGCAGTCAAGTGCTGGTGCTCTCAGAAATAGCACCACCCACACAGCCAGCAGGTACTAGCAGGAATTAAAAGGACAAAGTGATTTTGACTGAACCTCATAAAAATAATAAAGAGCAAACTACAGTTAGAGAAACAAGGAAAGCACCCAGTAAAGGAGCACAATGATTTAATTTGCTCAAAGGGCGCTGAAGAGCTTCCCACGAACCTGTCGCCATACTCCCACTCCCTTCTCCTACTCTCATGCTGCTGACTCTGATCACGACACTCAAATTTTCTATGAATCAACAAAACTGCACTGAGAACCTAATGGGTTGTGGAAGAGAGAAAGAATCAGAATATGAATCCCTGCTCTCCAAGAGCTTACAATCCAATTGGGAGAATTTTTTTTTTTTAAGAAAAGAAAAAAATTCATTTTTTTAAAAAGATAGTCAAGCAAAATAAACCCATATTTGGCATGCCCAATGTCTCTCTTTCTCTACCTCTGTCTGTCTTGGTTTCTCTCTATGTGTACATGTATGTATGTACTTTCCAATAGCAGATTTGGTTGATTTCTCCATTTAGGAGAAGCTGATTATCTGAAATCTCATTATCATGCTGATTGAGACAGTTTTTTGATATACCTTCTTCACTTTCTCACCATCCCTTCCCTTCTGATTGTAGAGCTCGAGGGTACAGTGCTGAAATCCTTCTAAAGCCATTTTTTTTTCTTTTTAGAAGATTGGTATTTGAACATTAACTGTCCACTTAGCATCAAGAACTCTACTTAGTTAAGGAATGATTCATAAAGGTTCAGGAAATGTAAATTTTTCACCTATTAGATTGTTTAAGATTCCTTAGGGTGTTTAACACAGTATCTGGTATATAGTAGAAACTTAATGTTTATTGAATTGAATTATATGTGTGTGTGTGTGTGTGTGTGTGTGCATTTATATGCATTTATACACATGTGCATATAGATATATTCGTGTGCATATATTGTATCCAATTATATGTGTGTGTATGTTTATTTGTATGTTTTTCTACACCATCATACCCTTCAGTGGAACATGCTTCAGTTTAGTACTTCTTGAGTCATATTCATCAGAATACTTAAGTTTTTCAAAGTTCTTTTTTCAGGACAGCTAGATAACATAATGGATATAGTAGCATCTCAGAAGTCAGGAGCACCTGAGTTCAAATCCATTCTCAGACACATAATACATATTAGTTGTGTGATCCTTGGCAAATCACTTAACCCCACGTTGCCTCAGAAATACAGATAGATAGATAGATAGGTAGATAGATAGATAGATAGGTAGGTAGATAGATATGACAAAATTCCCCTCTTGTGATGACAAAGAATTGGAAAATTAGTAAATGCCCATCCACCAAAGAATGGCCGAATAAGTTATGGTATATGAAAGTAATGAAATATTATCATTGTATAAAAAAATGATGAACAAGCATATTTTAGAAAGACCTGAAAAGAATTACAGAAGCTAATTCCGAGCAAAACAAGTAGAACCAGGGATATAATGTGCACATAACAACAAGATTGTGTAATGATCAACTGTGAAAGACTTGGTTCTTCAAAGAAATTCTAAGATCCAAGGCAATTCCAATAAACTTTGGAAAGAAAATGTTATCTGCATCCAGAGAAGGAGCTATGGAGACAGTGTAAATTGTCACATGTTATGTTTACTTTTAATTTTCTTTTTCTTGTGTTTTTTTTTTCCCTCATGGTTTTTCACTTTTCTCCCAAATGACACATAAAGAAATATGTACTAAATATTAATAAAAATATTAAATAAAATAAAGCAATAAAAAGGGGGAAAAGTTTTGTTTTCTCTCATTACATAAATCATTGTTCATTTCACTCAGCATCATTTCAAGCAAATCTTTCCTAGTGTCTCTGAATCCTTTTTTTTTTTAATCACAATAAACTTTTATTACATTAATATTCTATATGTTCTGTCATCCTTCAATTAAAATTCCATTAGTATTTAGGTTTTTTTTTTTTGTATAATAAAAAGAGCCACTATGAAGAAATGTGGATGCTACTTGTTTTCTTTTTATTATTATTTTTTGGTATATAAGCTTAGTAGTACTGTTGTTATTGCTGTTATTTTTTTTTCCTTTCCTTTTTTCTGTATCATAGAATATGAAAAGTTTAGTGAGTGATGGTATAGTATCAAATTGTCTTCTAGAACATTTGGAATAATTCATACTTCAATCAGCAGTATATCAGTGTTTCTGTCTTACTATAGTCTATTTAATAACTATCATTTTGCCTTTTGTCCATCTGACAATCTGAATATTGAAAGTTGGACCATCAGAGTTAATTTAATTTAGAATTGCACATAAGTGACTCAGATTAATTTTCCTGAATTCAGATTCCATCTCAGCCACTATGACCCTAAGCAGATCAATTAAAATTGTTGGCCTGAGTTCCTCATTTGTAAAATGAACTGGAAAAGGAAATAACAATCTACTTAAGTATCTTTACTAAGAAAACACCAAATGGGCTTATGTCTGACTGAAAAAGCCTCAACAACAGCAACAAAAATAATTAATAGTGATCTAGAGCACTTTTTTACTTGTTTTATCTACTTTCTACTTTTTTGAGAATTATATTTTCATATCTTTAACCATATATTATTGAAGAAATGTTATTATACATATTCAATATAAATTTTATCAGAAAAAAATGTACTGCAATGATTTTCCCTCAATTAATTGTTTCATTTCTAATTTTAACCATTTTTTTCTTTCAAACATTTTCAGTTTTGGTGTAATAAAAGTGTCTATTTCTCCTTGTACAATTTGATCTTTTTCTTTTCTAGACATGTATTTTTTTCCTTTCAATAATTACAAAAAAGTATTTTTTTATTATTCTTATAATTTGTTAATGTTGTGACTAAAAATAACTAGATCATGTGTCTATTCAGAGCTTATTGTTGTATATGGTAATTTCTAGCTAATTTCTTTCTGATTACTTTCCAATTTTTCTGGCAATTTTGTGTAATGCTAAGTCTTTAAAAACTAATATTTGTGAATTTTAGGTTTATCAAGCACTATGTTACTATATTTATTTTTGCATATATGTAACTAATATTCAATTATTTACTTTTTAAACTTTAATCAGAATTGGTTTTGATGATTACCACATTCTATTATTATTTATTTTTTTATCTCATATTGCTATGACCCCTTCCTTCTCAATTTTAATTTCACTGTTTCCCTTCAAAATACTAACGTTTTTTGTCTTCCAGGTGCATTCCAGCACTATTTTCAGAACTATATTCAGTACTATTCAGTATAAGTTCCTCAAAGTAATTCTTTTTTTTTGTTTGTTTGTTTGTTTTGTTTTTTAATTGACATAGAATTAAATAAATAAATTTACTTGGGTACAATTATCTTTTTTATTTTACTGCCATGGTCTAACTATAAACACTAATGCCTTTCCAATTATATAGATCTGTCTACAGAGAGTAGTTTATATTTGTATTTATATAGTTTATTTGTGGGTTTTGGTAGGTGAAGTCCTAAATATTTATACTTTATTTTAATCTATTTTGTTTGAAATATGCTTTTTTATCTTTTCCTGGTGGGTATCATTGGCAATGCATAGAAAAGTTGAAGATTTCTGTGTTTGTTTCCTATCTCACTACTTTGCTAATGTTATTGGTTCAATTAATTTTGGATGAACCCCACAAGCTTATCTATGTAAACTATCCCATTAACTCAAAAAAGTGAATTTTTGTGTGTGTATTCTTAGATTTATGTGACTTCCTTTTTTTTACAACATCACAACCAAGACTGGAGATATACTCATATACTCATAAAGAGTTTCATGAAATGTTTGCTGGTGGTGGTCAACTATAAAACTGAAAAGTCACATGAATTTCAAATCACATGCAATGTAATAGGTAATTTGATTTAACTCCTTTCCATCATTAAAAAGAAAATTTGTACCTAAGTCCTAATAAAAGAGGCAAAACAGAGGAAGGAAAAATTAAAAGAAACACCAAGGCTGAAACATACTCTTGGGATGATCAAGAGCTAATGTGGGCCTCAAACATTTAGCCATGTTTTGAGGAGACAAGGAATATTTTATCTTTTCTAATTGCATGTAAGGATAGTTTTCAACATTCATTTTTTATAAAATTTTGAGTTTTAAATTACTGCTACCACTTCTCCTCCATTGCCACCTCCCCAATATCATATAGGTTATATATTTGCAACCATGTAAACACATTTCCATATTAGTTATGCTGTGAAAGAAGCAACAAAGCAAAATGGAAAAGTGATAAGAACAAACAAAAGAAAACAAACAAAAAGGTGAAAAGAGTATGCTTTGATCTGCATTTAGATGCTATAGTTTTTTCTCTGGAAATGATTAGTATCTTCCATCATGAATCTTTTCAAATTGCCTTGGATCATTGTATTTTTGAAAACAAATCAATCAATCATAGTTGATAATTGCAAAATGTTTCTGTTACTGTGTACAATGTTCTTCTGGTTCTGCTCACTTCACTCTGTCAGTTCAAATAAATTTTTCTAGGGTTTTCTGAGATCTAGCTACTCACCATTTCTTATAAAACAATAGTCTTTCCTTGTATTTATATACCACAACTTGCTTAACCATTCCTTAATTGTTGAGTATCCCCTCAATTTCCAATTCTTTGCCAACACATAGAGAGCTGTTACAAATATTTTTTGTAAAATATTTACAAATATTTTTGTAAATGTAGGTTCATTTCCTTTTTTGTGATATCTTTGGGATATAGACCAAATAATGGCATTGTTTGACCAAAAGATATGCACAGTTTGATTACCTTTTTGACATAATTCCAAATTGCTTTCTAGATAGGTTGGATCAATTTACAACTCTTTTTTTTTTTTTTTTTTTTTTTTTTTTTTTTTTTTTTTTTTTTTTTTTTTTTTTTTTTTTTTTTTTTTTTTTTTTTTTTATAATAAATTTTATTTTATTTAATAATAACTTCGCATTGACAGAATCCATGCCAGGATAATTTCTACACGACATTATCCCTTGCAATCACTTATGTTTTGTTTTTTTCCCCTCCCTCCCTCCTCCCCCCCCCCCCAGGATGGCAAGCAGTCCTATATATGCTAAACATGTTGCAGTATATCCTAGATACAATACATATTTGCAGAACCAAACAGTTCTCTTGTTGCACAGGGAGAATTGGATTCAGAAGGTAAAAATAACTCGGGAAGAAAATCAAAATTGCAAATAGTTCACATTCATTTCCCAGTATTCCTTCTTTGGGTGTAGCTGTTTCTGTCCATCATTTCTCCAATGAAACTCAGTTAAGTCTCTTTGTCAGAGAAATCCACTTCCATCAGAATACATCCTCATACAATATCGTTGTCGAAGTGTATAATGATCTCCTGGTTCTGCTCATCTCACTTAGCATCAGTCCATGTAGGTCTCTCCAAGCCTCTCTGTATTCATCCTGCTGGTCATTCCTTACAGAGCAATAATATTCCATAACGTTCATATACCACAATTTACCCAGCCATTCTCCAATTGATGGGCATCCATTCATTTTCCAGTTTCTAGCCACTACAAACAGGGCTGCTACAAACATTTTGGCACATACAGGTCCCCTTCCCTTTTTTAGTATCTCTTTGGGGTATAAGCCCAATAGAAACACTGTTGGATCAAAGGGTATGCACAGTTTGATAACTTTTTGGGCATAATTCCAGATCGCTCTCCAGAATGGCTGGATTCGTTCACAACTCCACCAACAATGCATCAATGTCCCCGTTTTCCCGCATCCCCTCCAACATTCATCATTGTTTTTTCCTGTCATCTTAGCCAATCTGACAGGAGTGTAGTGATATCTCAGAGTTGTCTTAATTTGCATTTCTCTGATCAATAGTGATTTGGAACACTCTTTCATGTGAGTGGTAATAGTTTCAATTTCTTCATCTGAAAATTGTCTGTTCATATCCTTTGACCATTTATCAATTGGAGAATGGCTTGATTTTTTATAAATTTGAGTCAGTTCTCTATATATTTTGGAAATGAGGCCTTTATCAGAACCTTTAATTGTAAAGATGTTTTCCCAGTTAGTTACTTCCCTACTAATCTTGTTTGCATTCGTTCTGTTTGTACAAAGGCTTTTTAATTTGATATAATCAAAATTTTCTATTTTGTGATTGGTAATGGTCTCTAGTTCATCTTTGGTCACAAATTTCTTTCTCCTCCACAAGTCTGAGAGATAAACTATCCTATGTTCTTCTAATTTATTTATAATCTCGTTCTTTATGCCTAGGTCATGGACCCATTTTGATCTTATCTTGGTATGTGGTGTTAAGTGTGGGTCCTTGCCTAATTTCTGCCATACTAATTTCCAGTTATCCCGCAGTTTTTATCAAATAATGAAATCTTATCCCAAAATTTAGAATCTTTGGGTTTGTCAAACACTAGATTGCTATAGTTGACTATTCTGTCTTGTGAACCTAACCTTTTCCACTGATCAACTAATCTATTTCTAAGCCAATACCAGATGGTTTTGGTGACTGCTGCTTTATAATATAATTTTAGATCAGGTACAGCTAGACCACCTTCATTTGATTTTTTTTTCATTAATTCCCTTGAGATTCTCGACTTTTTATTGTTCCATATGAATTTTGTTGTTATTTTTTCTAAATCATTAAAATATTTTCTTGGAAGTCTGATTGGTATAGCACTAAATAAATAGATTAGTTTAGGGAGTATTGTCATCTTTATTATATTTGCTCGGCCTATCCAAGAGCACTTAATATTTTTCCAATTATTTAAGTCTGACTTTATTTGTGTGAAAACTTTTTTATAATTTTGCTCATATAATTCCTGACTTTCCTTTGGTAGGTAGATTCCCAAATATTTTATGCTATCAACAGTTATTTTGAATGGAATTTCTCTTTGTATCTCTTGCTCTTGGATTTTGTTGGTGGTGTATAAGAATGCTGAGGATTTATGGGGATTTATTTTGTATCCTGCTACTTTGCTAAAATTATGAATTATTTCTAATAGCTTTTTAGTAGAATCTCTGGGGTTTTCTAGGTATACCATCATATCATCTGCAAAGAGTGATAGTTTGGTTTCCTCATTGCCTACTCTAATTCCTTTAATCTCTTTCTCGACTCTTATTGCAGAGGCCAGTGTTTCTAATACAATATTGAATAATAATGGTGATAGTGGGCAACCTTGCTTCACTCCAGATCTTACCGGGAAAGGTTCCAGTTTTTCCCCATTGCATATGATGCTTACTGAAGGTTTAAAATATATGCTCCTAACTATTTTAAGGAAAAGTCCTTTTATTCCTATGCTCTCAAGTGTTTTTATTAGGAATGGCTGTTGGATTTTATCAAATGCTTTTTCTGCATCTATTGAAATGATCATATGGTTTTTGTTTGGTTGGTTGTTGATATAGTCAATTATGTTAATAGTTTTCCTAATATTGAACCAGCCCTGCATTCCTGGTATAAATCCTACTTGGTCATAGTGTATTATCCTGGGGATGATTTTCTGTAATCTTTTTGCTAATATTTTATTTAAGATTTTAGCATCAATATTCATTAGGGAGATTGGTCTATAATTTTCTTTCTCTGTTTTCAGCCTACCTGGTTTAGGTATCAGTACCATATCTGTGTCATAAAAGGAGTTTGGTAGGACTCCTTCAATCCCTACTTCTTCAAATAGTTTATTTAGCATTGGAGTTAATTGATCTTTAAATGTTTGATAGAATTCAGATGTAAATCCATCTGGTCCTGGGGTTTTTTTCTTAGGGAGTTGATTGATAGTTTGTTCTATTTCTTTTTCTGAGATAGGAGTGTTTAGGATATTTACTTCTTCCTCTGTTAGTTTAGGTAAGCTATATTTTTGGAGGTATTCTTCTATTTCATTTAAGTTGTCGAATTTATTGGCGTAAAGTTGGGCAAAGTAACTCCTAATTATTGCTCTAATTTCCTCTTCGTTAGTGGTGAGTTCTCCCTTTTCATTTTTAAGACTAACAATTTGATTTTCCTCTTTCCTTTTTTTAATCAGATTTACTAAGGGTTTGTCTATTTTGTTGGTTTTTTCATAGAACCAACTCTTAGTTTTATTAATCAATTCAATAGTTTTTTTACTTTCAATTTTATTGATCTCTCCTTTTATTTTTTGAATTTCAAGTTTAGTGTTTGATTGGGGGTTTTTAATTTGTTCCTTTTCTAGCATTTTTAGTTGCAAGCCCAATTCATTGACCTTCTCTTTCTCTATTTTATACAAATAGGCCTCTAGAGATATGAGATTTCCCCTTATTACCGCTTTGGCTGCATCCCATACATTTTGGTATGATGTCTCATTATTATCATTTTCTTGGATGAAGTTATTAATTATGTCTATAATTTGCTGTTTCACCCAATCATTCTTTAGTATGAGATTATTTAGTTTCCAATTATTTTTTGGTCTACTTTCCTGTGGCTTTTTATTGAATGTAATTTTCAATGCATCATGGTCTGAAAAGGATGCATTCACTATTTCTGCCTTACTGCATTTGAGTTTGAGGTTTTTATGTCCTAATATATGATCAATTTTTGTATAAGTTCCATGAACTGCTGAAAAGAAGGTGTACTCCTTTCTGTCCCCATTACATTTTCTCCAGAGATCTATCATATCTAATTTTTCTAGTATTCTATTTATCTCTTTGACTTCTTTCTTATTTATTTTGTGGTTTGATTTATCTAATTCTGAGAGTGCAAGGTTGAGATCTCCCACTATTATAGTTTTACTGTCTATTTCTTCTTGCAGCTCTCTTAATTTCTCTTTTAGGAATTTAGATGCTACACTACTTGGTGCATATATATTTAATATAGATACTTCTTCATTATTCATTCTACCCTTTAGCAAGATATAGTGCCCTTCCTTATCTCTTTTGATTAGATCAATTTTTGCTTTAGCTTGATCTGAGATCAGGATGGCTACCCCTGCTTTTTTGGCTTCACCTGAAGCATAGTAGATTTTGCTCCAACCTTTTACCTTTAACCTGCATGTATCACCCCGCTTCAGGTGTGTTTCCTGTATACAACATATTGTAGGATTCTGGCTTTTAATCCATTCTGCTAACCGCTTCCTCTTTATAGAGGAGTTTACCCCGTTCACATTTATGGTTAAAATGACCAATTCTGTATTACTTGCCATCTTGTTGACCCCGGTTTATGCTTTTCTCCCTTCTTACTCCTTACCCCCTCCTTACCCCCCTTCCCAGTATTAAGCTTGTGAGCTCCCCTTGCTTCTCACAGCCCTCCCTTTTTCAGTATCCCTCCCCTCCCCTTAGAGTTCCCCCCCCCCCCAACTTACCCCTTTCCCTCCCAGTTCCTGTATTCCCTTCCACTTAGCTTATTCCTTCCTTTTTCACTTTTCCCTTCTCACTTTTCAATGAGGTGGGAGAAGTTTCACCATAGATTGAATATGTCTAAAATTCTTCTCTTACTGCCAATTCTGAAAGCAGTAAAATACTCACTATTTTCATTCCTCTCCATTCTTTCTCTCAGATATACTAGGTTTTCTTTGCCTCTTCATGAAATGTAGTACCCCCACTTTCCCTTTTTTCTAGTACAATGTCTTTCCCTCAACTAGTTTCTAGAACAAGGTATACATGTATTTTTTATACATCTTTACAGCCGAAATATAGTTCCCAAGATTAATCTTTACCTTTTTAGATTTCTCTTGAGTTCTGTGCTTGTAGATCAAATTTTTTGTTAAGTTCTGGCTTTTTCATCAGAAATAGATGAAATTCGCTTATTTCGTTGAATGACCATCTTCTTCCCTGGAAAAAGATGCTCAATCTCGCTGGGTAAGTTATTTTTGGTTGCATACCAAGTTCCTTAGCCTTTCGGAATATCATATTCCAGGCCCTTCGATCCTTTAATGTGGATGCTGCCAGATCCTGGGTGATCCTTATTGTGGCTCCTTGATACTTGAATTGGGTTTTTCTAGCCGCTTGCAGTATTTTTTCCTTTGCCTGAGGGTTCTGGCATTTGGCCACTATATTCCTTGGTGTTTTGATTTTAGGATCCCTTTCAGTAGGGGATCGATGAATTCTTTCAATGTCTATTTTACCTTCTGTTTCTATGACTTCTGGGCAGTTCTCTTTGATAATTTCCTGGAAGATAGTGTTCAGGCTTTTTTTTTCATCATACTTTTCTGGAAGTCCGATGATTCTCAGGTTGTCTCTCCTGGATCTGTTTTCCAGGTCTGTTGTCTTCCCCAGAAGGTATTTCACATCCTTTTCCATTGTTTGATTTTTTTGGATTTGCTTGACTGATTCTTCTTGTCTCCTCGAGTCATTCAATTCCAATTGTTCGACCCTGATTTTCAGTGAGGTATTTTCTTCACTCACTTTTTTAAGATCTTTTTCTAATTGTCCAATTGAGTTCTTTTGTTCTGTGGAATTTTTTTCCATTTCGCCAATTTTGTTTTTTAGAGAGCTGTTTTCTGTTTCCAGTTCACTAATCCTATTTTTCAAGGATTTGGTTTCTTTATCCACTCTCTCTTTAACTGACTTCTCCAGGCTCTTTTGCCAAGCCTCCCTCTCCTTTTGCAGAGCCTCCCTCTCCTTTTCCCATTTTTCTTCTAGCTCCCTTGTGAGAGCCTTTTTAATTTCCTCCATGAGATTCATCTGTGCTGAGGGATATAAGGTCTCCTCCTTCGGGGATTCACCTGGGGACTGTTTGTTTTTAGTCTCCTCAGGGTTTGGAGTCTGCTCTTTATCTGTATAAAAGCTGTCCAGGGTTAAATTCTTTTTCAGTTTCTTGCTCATTCTGTCTATTTATCAAAGACAAACTTTCTTGACGAGTCTCAAGGATGGTTTCTCTTGGTAAGTAATTGTATGGTTTTTTTTTCAGTCGAGCATTAATTCAGAGGCATGAAATGAAATGAATAGTGAGAGAAAAACACGGAGATTACACAGAAGTGTATTTCCTCTCCGCCATCTTGGCCGGAAGTCAGCAATTTACAACTCTTTCAACAATGCATTAGTGTCTCAGTTTTCTCACATCTCCAAGATTTATTATTTTTCTTTTCTATCATACTGATCAGTGTAAATTAGTACCTTAGAGTTGTTTGAATTTGACTTTCTCTAATCAATAGTGATTAAAGGCTTTGTTTTCATATAATTATAAATAGCTTTAATTTCTTCAACTGAAAACAACTTAGGCATGTCCTTTGACCATTTATATACTGGGGAAATGACATAGTCTGATAAATTTTATTCAGTTCTCTATATATTTTACAAATGAGTCCTTCATCAAAACACTGGTGATAAAAATTGTTTCCCATATTTCTTCTCTCCTTCTCATATTAATCTTGGTTGTATTGGTTTTGTTTGTGCAAAAATCTCTTAATTTAAAGTAATTAAAGTTATCTATTTTGCATTCGATAATGCTCTCTATATCTTATTTGTTCATAAATTCCTTTCTCCATAGATCTGACAGATAAGTTATTCTTTGCTATTCTAATTTGGTTATGGTATCCAGTATAATAAGGCAATATCTTTAGAATTCTCTAAGTATAACATCATATCACCTGCACAAAGATTTTGTCATTTCTTCACTGTCTATTCTAATTTATTCAATTGCCTTTTCTTCTCTTTTTACTTAAGCTAATATTTCTATTGTCCAATTGAATAATAGTGGTGATAATGGGCATTCTTGTTTTTTACTCCTGATCTTATTCTGAAGGCTTCTAACTTATTCCCAGTACAAGTAATGCTTACTGATAGTTTTAGATAGAGACTATTTATCATTTTAATGAAACCCTGTGCTTTCTAGGGCTTTTAATAGAATGGTTGCTCTAAAACTTTTTCTATATCTATTGAGATAATCATATGAATACATAACATTTTTGTTAGTTTTTTTTTTTCGATATGGTGAATTGTGTTTGTTGGAATCCTTACTAACTGCTAACTAATTAGAGTTGATCTAATCTTACAAGAAGATGTTTTGGGCAGAACCTGAAACAAGGTACTAAGTAGAACTAAGTTCAATGAGTTCACACCTCCCTTGAAGCTCGTTGGGCCAGAGAGCACTATGGGAGAAAACCCATAATCCCTCTCTCTCGTATCCCACAATTCCTCCCTCTTGGATAAAAGAAACAGACAGAAGCTCTCGGTCAGATTTCAGTAGAGTTACGTCAGAAGCCCTCTCTCCGAGGCAAGGCAGAATATTTTCCACTTGGCTGGCTGGTGGCAGAAGTGTTCTTCAGAGAGAGGAAGACGCTACAAGTCGAGATTTCAGCGGAATGACATGAAGAGTTGGAGCTGGCTGGAGGCTGAAGAAAACTGAGGCAGAGGCTGAAGGACCAGGCCTTTGGATTTGGTGACATTCGGAGAGAGCTCTTGGAACCAAGCAGAGAGATAGGCCTCTAAGCTAACCGGGCTATATTGGGACAATAAAAGATCTGAACTTTTATCACCTGGCTACGTTTTTGAGAAGAAAAAGATTACAACATTTTGGCGCCCTGAACGTGGGACAAACAGACCCCTCAGTGGATTTCAGTGGAAAAGCTACGATCCTGATTCAAGTGGAAAAGCCTCTGATCCTGATCCAGTGGAAAAGACTCTTCAACCCAGAAATTAGAGTGAGTACAACAAAGAAATTTTGTTAGAAGAGTTAAAGTAGAATTTCAGCTAAGATGGGACAGATATTTAGAAAAGAGCCTGTTTCTGTTCAAGGAAAATGTTTAGAGAGTATTGTCAAAGTTATGGAAAGCCAAGGTTTAATTATAAGTTTACAGCAAATCACTGAATTTTTACAAACTGTAAAGGACATATGTCCTTGTTTCTCTCTTGATAAGGAATTAGATCTAGATGAATGGAAATTGGTTGGAGAGGATCTTTGTCAATTCTATGATAAAAATGGGCCTAACTCAATAATTAATACATATAATGTAATACAATTGGCTATAAGAAGTTATTTAAGTGATAGAATGATGAAAAGGAAAGTACAGGAGGAAGAATTGCCAACTTTACTAGGTGAAAAGGAGGACGAATCAGATGAGAATGGAGTTAATTACAATTCTGAGTATGATACTTCACAGCAGGAGGAATTAAGTGATTCCACATCTCATGACCCTCCCCCCGCAATTAACCGTTCATGGGTGGAGCAAGGGGGAGGGAGGGAGACAGAAACACAGTCAACTTCTCCTGTAAAGCAGAATTTGACAAGATTAGAAAAAGCATTAATTAAAGCAAAAAATGAAGGAGAAGATATATCTGATTTTATAAATGCATATCCTGTGATTGAAGAGCTCAACTCCTCAGGTCAGAAAGGGAGAAGATACACTCCTTTTAATTTGGAAAAAATTAAAGATGGGGCTACATCATCTTATGTGAAGATGTTACTGGATAATTTATCTTATGAAATCCTAACCCCGAATGACTGGAAATCCATAACGAAAACTTGTCTAGAACCGGGACAAAATTTATTGTGGCTTTCGGAGTTTCATGAATTATGTAGGATTCAAGCCCAATGCAATAGGCAAACAGGAGCTGTTGTACAAATCACTTTTGACCAACTAGCTGGTGAAGGTCAGTATGCAGAGAGTTCAGAACAGATTTATTATCCCATAACAGTGTATGAGCAAATTTCTAAGGCTGCAATAAAAGCTTGGAATTCTCTCCCTGGACAGAAAGATGGAAATAATGCTTTCACAAAAATAGAGCAAGGTCCCAATGAACCTTTTGCAGATTTTGTGGGACGTTTACAAACAGTTGTAATAAGAACCATTGGAGACAATGCAGCAACAGAAATAATGACTAGACATTTGGCTAAGGAAAATGCCAATGAGATTTGCAAGAGAATTATATGGGGGCTAGACAAAAATGCTCCTTTAGAAGAAATCATAAGATGCTGTGCCACAGTGGGCACAAATGCTTATTATGCCCAGACTATGATGAACATGGAAAGACAAGGTCCTTCTTGGCAGAGGAATTCTAGAGAAACTCGTCGATGTTTTCAATGCGGAAAAGTTGGACATTTGAGAGCTCATTGTAGAAATGGAGATAGAGTGAGAAGACAGGGTGAGAGAAAACCCAAAACCCCATGTCCAAAATGTAATCGAGGCTTTCACTGGGCCTCTAAATGTATATTGACCCAGAGGAATGAGAGGCAAGGCCCAGCTCCAAAGTATCAATCAAAGGACAGGTGGGGCATGATAGCAGCTGAAGTTACACCCAGAGAGACTTTAGAAATTCAGAACTCTGATGTCATCAACCAACAGAAAAGCAATCAGGATTACAGTTGGGAAGAATACAGGCCTTTTAAGACAACAAGACAATATCCAATGCAAACAGCTCCAATGTAATTACCAGATGATGAGGAGAAATCCCAAATTTGGTAAATAGAAGGGAATTAGATTAACTGCTTGGGGAAGAGGATCTCCTTATATTTCCACTGATGAAGAAAGAATCAGATGGCTGACAATGAGACTGTCAAAAGGACTCTTAAAATCTTCAGAAATCTTTGAATTTCCTAACACAAGATGAAACTATTTCAGTTCCTGAAAAACCAGCAAGAATCATTGGGTTCCCTGAGATGAAAAATTGTTGATGAGACTTTTTGCAGTACTTCAGGGCTTACAGGAACTATTGGATTCCTGGCACATGAACTAATGGACAATGGAATCCTATTGGACTGTTTCTAGGACTTATGGACATGTGTAAATTTTTAGGTTGATTCATGTTGTTACATTACTACTAGCCTGTGTTATATTGCTATGTACTTATGTAAAATATGTATAATGCCTCCCATATTGATGGATTTATGTATACCATGTATATCTGTTACAAAGTTCTGGCCCATATTGATGGATTTATGTGTACCCCTTCAGAAACCCCCTATGTTTTAAAACAAAAGAAAGGGGGAGATGTTGGAATCCTTACTAACTGCTAACTAATTAGAGTTGATCTAATCTTACAAGAAGATGTTTTGGGCAGAACCTGAAACAAGGTACTAAGTAGAACTAAGTTCAATGAGTTCACACCTCCCTTGAAGCTCGTTGGGCCAGAGAGCACTATGGGAGAAAACCCATAATCCCTCTCTCTCGTATCCCACAATTCCTCCCTCTTGGATAAAAGAAACAGACAGAAGCTCTCGGTCAGATTTCAGTAGAGTTACGTCAGAAGCCCTCTCTCCGAGGCAAGGCAGAATATTTTCCACTTGGCTGGCTGGTGGCAGAAGTGTTCTTCAGAGAGAGGAAGACGCTACAAGTCGAGATTTCAGCGGAATGACATGAAGAGTTGGAGCTGGCTGGAGGCTGAAGAAAACTGAGGCAGAGGCTGAAGGACCAGACCTTTGGATTTGGTGACATTCGGAGAGAGCTCTTGGAACCAAGCAGAGAGATAGGCCTCTAAGCTAACCGGGCTATATTGGGACAATAAAAGATCTGAACTTTTATCACCTGGCTGCGTTTTGAGAAGAAAAAGCTCACCACATGTGTTGATAGTTTTCCTGATATTGAACCACACCTCCATTCCTGATAAAAACCCCCCAAAAATCATAGTATATTACACCCTTGGTAAATCATTGCAATCTCTTTGCTAATATTTTATTTGAAAAAAAGTTGCAGCAACATTCATCAGGGTAATTGGTATATTATTTTCTTTTTTCTGTTTCAGCTGTTCTTGTTTAATGCATCAGCACCATATTTGTGTCATAAAAAGATTTTGGTAGAATGCCTTTGTCAATTTTTCCAAATAATTAATGTAGCATTGGAATTATTCTTTAAATATTTGGTAAAGTCTACCAGTAAATCAATCTAGCTCTAGAAAATTTTCCTTAGGGAGTTCATTGATGGATTATTCAATTTATTTTTTTCCTATATGGGCTAAGTATTTTATTTTCTCTTTTATTAAGATGATAAATTTATATTTTTATAAATATTCATCCATTTCATTTAGTTTGTCATATTTATTGCCACACAGATGGGGAAAATAGCTCATAATTATTTCTTCTTTAATGGTGAATGCACCCTTTTCATTTTTGAAAATGGTAATTGGTTTTCTTCTTTCTTTTTTAAATCAATAACTATCCATCTCTATGTGATCTCAGTAAAGCAGCCACCATAGCCATTCAGCTTGGAGCTTTAGACGTCACTTCTGGCTTTAGAGGGTTTGGGTCTTTGGGGTTTTCTTCTAAGAATAATGAAAAGAGTTGGAATCTTTTCCATACCAGTCTAAAATGAATGGAGCCCA